>NC_137456.1:65336901-65613487 GCF_964235325.1 Thermobia domestica
CTACCTCGACCCAATTTCTATATTCAAAATTTGGTTTTAAATGGTGCAGCCGTTATTCTTTGCGAAAATTTAAACTTCCTTCTTCACTTAGGATACGCGTTTCAATCAAAGTATAAGATACGTAGAAACGCAGGTCAAAACCAAATACCTATGATCAATACTTCAAATTAAACAGTTCAACTGTTTCTTCATTTCTGCTATTTAATGAATATAAAATGGGAAATTAAAATATTATAGAAAAATTCACTTTTCTACCCTTTAAAGGCAGATTTTTTGAAAATGCTGGAACATGTATCAACTTATTTTTAACAAGGAGTCTATAGTCGGAGTTTCACCTGCCTAACTTGAGGAGATTGTGGGAGATATTCTATTTTTGACACAAACTTTAAACCCCTAACTCTGTCCTTAGGATAAGCATTTTGATGAAACTGACATCATAAAAGCCCAGTTCAAAGTAGGTACTATCTATACTCAAAAATTGACTTCCAATGGTTCAGTCGTTTTCCCGTGATGCAATCACAAACAAGATTATTTTCATATTTTATCTAGGTGATTTATGTAAGGTTAAGAAATAGAACTTATTATCTTCTCATTAATAATCTTGTTATTATTTTATGTACTGAAATTATTAATGACATATCTTCCTTCTTTGCAGGTTAGAAGACCTTAAACAACAACCACCACAATGGCGGACGATGAGGTGAGGTAAGTAGACAGATTCTTCTGGGAACCATGAAGATAGGCACACAAATATATATAGAGAGAGACATAAAAAGAGGAGTTGTTACTTTGTGTAGTAATTAATACATATATTAGTTAAGTAGTTACTACAAAATTACTAAAGTAAGGTATCTAATAAAATTACTGTCTTACTACTTGTAATCATGGAAATAAAACTCTTTCTCTATGACATACTTACGGAACGAAAGTTAATTTGTTTCTTTATCGTAAAACAATTATTGTGAATTTTATTTTTACCGAAACTTACCTGTCCTATTACTAAAACAAAGAAAATCTTACTTTGCATAGAGATTAATTTAAGCTGTTTCGGTATTCGTTAACATCTTTTTCAGTGACTTTTATGTGCTGCTGAATTGGTGACAGATTGCTTCCCAGGTCACTATCGTACCTGAAAAGGCAATTTCCAAATTAACCTTAATTTTCTACACAGATTTTATGTATTCAAATTTATTCGTTCATTTTCGATAGGTACATAACTGATTTAGTGTCATTAATTTTTTATTATTATTATTACTATTTTAATGGATAGAGAGATCATACTCAAGAGATAAGAGACCAAGTCTAACACAATTTTGAGATTTAAAGATTTCATTTACTTGTCTCTGAAGTGTTCTACTAGAAGGTTGAAACCCTTACACACGTCACAAATTTAGAAGCATACAGAAGTAATCGAAAAACATATCAGCGAATATCGAAACAGTTTGAATCAATTTCTAATTCACAGGATGTGAGGTAATAATTTCTTTATTTTATTTATTAAATATACATCTCAGAGCATCTATAAACAATTTCACGTATACAATAATAACATCTATCTTTCACGTATACAATTTAGGCAGTAAGCACTTCTTCATCATTTTTTTCTCTTCTTGATTGAATGTTTATCATTATATCTAAATTTTGCATTGTCTTAATTTGGGTGGATCTGTATTTGCTATAGGCAGCAAATCATAGTGAAGTCATTTTCCTGAAGGATACAAATCTTCAATGTTTGAGACTTATTTTTTGTTATTTTCTCTATGGTCAGTCATTCTTTCAAAGCATATTGCCCATTCAATACACATGCACAGAGCTACAAAATAGGGAAAAGTTCTTACAGCTGAATTATTCCAGAAAAAGAAGAACAGTATCTGAACTGTTTAAAAAATATGATTTTTGTAGAACGCAAAATATTAGAAAGAGATCTTTCCATTTCCTCTTTTAGCTCTGATGCACATGAAAGATTTTTTTTACCGTTTACCTCCCTTTTACACTTGTATTTCGTTTATAAATAATATCTTCCCGCAATTTTCTTTTTCTTTTTTCTTTTCTTTTCTTTTATTTTTTTTCTTTGGCATTTAACTATTATTTGTATAACTTTCCATATATTTTCTTACTTTTTCAAAATTATATGCATATTTTATTTTCTGTTCTTTATAAACTTTTCTTTTATCTCTCATACAAAGTTCAAGGCAACAATATTATGTCTATCTATAGCAACAAAAGATTATCCCAATATTGTCTAATTTAAGTGAATGCTATTACATTTAAGTTTACTTTGTCACACTATATCATAGCTCATTTTGACAACAAATTTCAATTTGGTACTTTGTATTTTATATAGTATGTATATTGTAGATTCTAGCTTTGAATTTATGCATAACTGTGAATAAGTTATAACCTCTGGCCAAAAAAATATATATATATATATATATGTGTGTTAAGAATAACTTGTGTTACAATTTTGGTACTTTATCATTGATTACACAATGTCAAAGTAGCGAAACTGTAACAGAAAACATTATTTTTATTAATATATAGATTAGTGTTTGGTAAAATTTTGTTTACGTTTACATAGCAGTAGATCAATAGTATATATTTAGTAATAAGATACATACAAATCACTAAAACTAAATTTTATCATGTAAGATAAGTTATTACAGAAGACTTACAAATAGACAATAGCTTTGAACAGTGTAAAGTGAGAAATACAGGGTTAGCATAAATGATTCATTCATTTTTAAAAGGCTATATTTCCCAAAGTTTTACACGTACATACATTAAAGATATATGAAAAGAAACACAAACTCTCCAAGTTTATGCACCCTCTACAAATGTTCAATATGTGTCCCTTTGGTGACAACGACGACGTCTTTTTTTCTTCTTTTTCTTTCCCTCCATTTTCGAAAGGGACTAACCTCACACTGCCACACCCGATCGAAAAGATAATCGACTCGTGCTGCCACCTGGAATACACAATACAAACTGTTTGAGTTTGTGGTTTTTTTTGCATATTTCTTTCATGTGTGTACGTGCTAATACTTTTGAAAATATAGTGTTTTCAAAACGAATTAATAATTTATGCTAACCCTGTGCTAGAAGGTTTTTTTTTTTTTTTTTTTTTGTCTGTGGAATTTTAAAGGCTATTTACAAAAGTATAAAACTGACTAAAGAATATAGTATAGAAGTATGCTTAGAATTAGATTTTACCTGAGCTTACACTTCAACACAAATAAGCCTAAACTTGTTATGGAAATCATGAAGATGTATTTTATCAATAATTTTATAAAACAATAATTAATTGACAGTAAAATAATAATTTACAACACTTCAATTAGAAAGTGAAGCCTAGTTCCTAAAATTTAATTCCGTCTGTTTCAATTGGCAATCTTTTTTACATTAAATTTATAAGGCAAATACATTATTTTAATCATGTCTAGTTAAGCAAAATAAAATGAAGTTATTGTGTTCTTTATATATATTTTTCATTGATGGATTATTTTTTCCTCTTAAGAATTAAGTTCATAAAGCTGTAAGTAGAATATTATTTAGAAATTAATTTATTTAAATTCTTTTTTCGTAAATGTAGTTAATTCCTGTAGCTATTTTTCTGTCATCCTTACCTTTTCTTTCCCCTTTCGTAATGTGTAGATAACTACTTTATTATTTTAGATGATGTACCCTATCAAATACCACATACATTACGTTGTAACACATATACACAAACATACATAAAAAGAAGCGTATATGAGTACCTCTTTTGTTCTGATGAGATTCAAAAAATAGACAAATACTTGCTTTTTTTCTATCTTCAAACTGTGACATTTCTTCTATGTACAAAATAAAATAACATCAATTACGTTAAGAGTACCTTAGTTGCATGCAAGCTAAATCGTAATCTTCTAAAGATAATATTTTTTAAAAAAAAAACTTTCAAATTCATTGTTATTCTTATAAAATGTATTTCCTTTTCTAAACTTAAAAATTATATTATAAATGTAAAATGGCTTCACTACAAATGAAAAATCTAAATACTAATAATAATAATAATAATAATAGTAAAACTTTCGTACTTTCAGTTACTTTATTTAAAACAAGACTTTAAAATTCATAATGTATGGCATAGTGAAGAAATCAAAATTTCATCAAGTTCTTAATAATTGGGAGCAAAATGGCTACGTTTATCTATCCCATATATCTCATTAAATTTCTCATTTACAATATTTTGATATATTAATGAAAACGAAAAGGTTAGTGGAAGACCGTGGAGCATGGAAGGTTCTCAGTTGTAGCAAGTGACCTGCCAATAATGGCAGAATACCTACGATGATGATGATGATATCGATTAATTTAATACACAGTTTAGTTTTCCTATACAGATGATTTAAATCACACTTATATTGGTTCTTTAAATAACAGCATTTTATCTGAAATGTGGAGAACAATTACGAAAACAGTTGATTCATATTCTGTACTGTAATTTCAAGTCAAACAATTTAGGTTAGTTTATGATAATACAAAAAAAAAAAACTTTAATTTCAGAATAATAAAAATATTGAAACATAATTAAGTGTTGGGAGAGCACAGTTATTCAGTAGATTGATCATAATTTATCCCCGATCTCTTTATGGTGCTTATTATTCCTTCGTCAGTTATTTGCATCTACCATCCGGCTCCTTTAATCTACAGGGCATAACCGTAAAAGGTTAAACAGAAAATTTAATTTTCTTTCTAAGTTTTATATATATATATATATATATATATATATATATATATATACTACTCTATTAACAAGAGGAATCAAGGATCAAATATTACGAATATACATTTTAACATATTATGTACGTTCAAGTATATTCTTCAAATCAGTAATTTCTTCTATAAGCTAACGTGAAAAATCTCTTTGCGTAAGATATATATATCGAAATGTCACAGTTTTTTTTTTTCCTTGCTCAAATCAGTATACTTACTGCTTCAGCCAAGAAGCTATATTTTCGTTCTATTATTACCTTCCTTCTATTAGCACGGTTGTCCGCTAAACCTCAGATTTCAATGACATACAATAGATATACCATAATTCTTTTTACAACAATGCAAACTGTATTCAAGATTAATTCATCATAAAATTATTGTTCTATGAACTGTTCCAATCAAGAAGTTTCTTTTCTAATCTTTCGTTATGCTTCCATAATCACTTTATATGACTTGGAAAATAACATATTTTTACAATCAATCATTTAAAAAAATAATCTCCGTATAGTAAATCGTTTTATATATCGTTTTCATACACATACATATAATATGTTCGTACGCTACATATTTATTGACTCGTATTTAAGCTACATTTAATGGAAAGAAAATGGAAGTTATTTCAAAGTATGGGATAAGAAATCTACATAGCATTCACGTAAAGTAAATAAAAAATATTTTGGTAGGGAAGTAATTGCCAAATGAGCATAGCAAAACATGGTGCCTAATGCAGAAACATAATATATCATAATTTTCCATTTTCTTTTCCTTTCATTCCTTGTTTATAGAAATCGTCCTCAATTTCTTGTTCCATATTAAGCAATTCAGCAACAAAGTAACCTTGTAGTTAATTTTATTTTAAATAACCCTTAATTTAAATATTAAATAACCTATTACATAAAATAAAACATGTTCCTCCTATGTTTCTGTTTTGTAATAGTTCGTCTTCCTTTCTTCTTTTTCTCCCTTTTCCACCTACGACTTTCTTCAATCCCTGCAGTAATGGTGCTGGAAACGAAAAAAGGTACCGCCTTTAACTCAGCTCACCTAGGCAGTCCGATGGTCACTGGTCTTGCCTCCGTAATTATCAACACAATAAAAAGGAAATTGTACAATCATGAAATAAAGGAAAAATATCCCTTTTATTTCCTTTGAAATGATTTCAACATCATCATCTAAAATATCCCAGTTACATTACCCAAGCTTAATGCTTCATGATTCAACTTCTTCCTTTTTATTGTGTGATAAACAAAATAAACAATCCTACACCTGTAGGTACCTACCCTAAAACACCTGATAACAGAAATATGGTACACAAACTTCGTTGGGAGGTAGCATACTTTAAAAAAAATCTCCCTGAGTAAGTAGATAACTTGAGAATTAATCAACAGAACCAAGATCTTGTAAGTACATACGTAAGTGTGCCTAGATTGTGTGCCTACAAATCAAAAACCAAGAAGTAGCATGATGTTTTCACTTATTTATTTTTAAATAAAAAACAGCACCAATCGCAGCTGGACAGGCTTCTTTTTCAGACTTTGCATGTAAAACTTTTTTTATTTTTACAGAATTATTCTTTTGTTTTTCTCTTTTCTACTTTTTGTAGAAAGAAACAGTTGTATGTTTATTTTTATAAAAATTTTATTTTCTTTTTTTCTAGGTTAGATTTATTTTTGAGGTTTTCGAGTGTACAATCTTTTCTTTCTTTTTTTTTATTATTTTGATACAAACCGTATATATTTTTTATTTGTATTTTTATTTTCATACAGAATTTAACTACCTTGGTCAACTACCATTTAGAGAGTAAGGCATGCTATTCAAACCTTCATAAAGTGTGATTTTGTTATAAAATTTTTGTTTTACAGTTCCCAATAATGAAATGTTATCTATGTTGCACTGCAATTTTAGGAAAATTATGGCAAAAGCTTTGAGAGTGCAAGCAAATTTTAGAATTTTATTAGAAGAAAATACAAAACAACGACAAAAATAAAACACTAATTATTTATATGCTTTGTATTCAGAGTAAGACAGACAAAATATTTGATTATTAGAAAAAAAGATATGACATTTGATTTACTGAGAGCTTTTCGTGGCTAAGCAGTTAGAGTACGCACCTTTGGCATGGGAGACCCGGGTTCGATTCCCGGCGGAAGGTTACGTGGTTCGGATTCCGTTAATCAGTAGGTCCCGACTCATATAGCCTCGCTGCTGACAGGGACGTTAATCTCAAAATCAACTCAATCAAGTCAATTTGATGTACTGAGAGTCACAAAATTATATTTAAATTTAGTGTAACGTCAATTCTTGCACATCTTTAAAACTATTTATGAACTATTTTTGTTATATGCTTTGACCACTCTCAAATATTTTCTTTTGAAATACTATGCAATAGCTATGAAATAGTAAAATGACATAAAATTGTACCAAAGCATTCATAGTTATTCTAGGAAATTATTTCTAGAAAAAGTATACACATTTTGAGCCTCAATATAATTGATAAATCTCAATGTTTAATCTATTCAATTGAAACTGAATATTATTAATGATCTAAATATTTAATCTATTCAATATAGTGCAACATGGTACCTGACATCTCACTTTTAACTAATATTTTTTTTATATAATACAACTTGACGGTGTTATACTTTTTTTTTTTACCCCAGAGAATATGACTTGCTCTGGAGAATTGTTTGATTATAACTTGGCACTAATATTCTTTTTTTTTTTACAAATATTCTGAAAATTGATTTTTTTGACATTGTGTAAAGTTGGTATTATAGTTTTTTTTCACAATTTACTTTTTTTACTAATTGTTTGAATGTTCCTACATATCCAGCTCCGAGGAAGAGGAGGAGTACAAAGAAGAAACAGCAGTAAGAATCTATTGTTAAGAAACACACATATCCTAACATGTCTCATTGTTGAAACTTACCAAATCCGCTTTGTGCTACTAACTTATACTGTGGTCTAACTATGCAAACATTTAGCTTTAAAATGTGAATATACATAGTAAGTATAGTTATGTTTCTAGAATCGCTTTTTATTAGAATTACTGCCAAATCTCTTGTCCTACTTCTAGTCTGTATGGCCTTACTATATAATGTATATAATGCTTTAAAAATATCTATAGAAATAGATGGTGATTATGCATTTTATTGTCAGATCAAAATTCTTAACGATATGTAAACGAGTTCTGTCTTACACAGCACAAATATTTGCAGCATATCAACAGAAATCCTTAGAACTTTCTTAGAGTTCATTTGTTATTTAGTTCTTTAGAATATTGCACCCTGAATGCGACCTTGTGTTCATTGCAAAAGCCACAAATAATCAAATACACCATATTAATAGTCTATACTGCATATTTATAGCGTTTTCTTTTAAAGAAAATGATATGAACTGTACAGCATTTATACCCAAAACTAATCACGTATACAATCAAGTACACAAATAAAGCAAATATTTTCTCCTTGCTAAAGAATCTTATATTCTATCTTTAGGTAAGAAAGTATTTTAAAAGCTCTCTAAAAGATAGAAACACTTCGATTCTTTGTAATATACATAAAGGATACTAAAAGGAATGAACTTAACAATATTTCAATCGTGCCCATATTTTACACTACATTCTGTACCTTTTGTTTACACTTAGTAAATATATCTTTTATCTGAACAATAAGACACTTCAAAACAATGTTCACTTATGTCTTAGAGTTTTCCTTCGTGAAAGAGTGATTGAACATCATCTACTTTTAAAATTCTCAAACACAAAGGTAATTTGTACGAAATTGTAGTTCATTTTACTTCTGAAACCAAACTTGAGTAACAAGATACATTTCAAACAAAGTATGCTGGTTAGACAAGTTTCGAAGTTTCCACTCTTTGATTTTAAACGAATTTTGCTTACATTTCCTAAACACTTTTCCGAAACATAAGCACAATGAATTTAAAATTAAACAAGAACTATGGTAAATTGTTCTTTACAAAATGCCTCAGCTTTCAGTGTTCTTCTCCGAGAAAAGCTCACAAACTTATATAAAGTTGATATAACAAGAATTTTTAACTTTTCGTTTACAAAATTTAAAAAAAAAGAACTGAAGGAAAATAAATATATTATGTTAAGCCCTTAGTAACTTTGCATTTTGCCTAAGAGATTATGAACTTTACAAAAGTTGTGAAGGCTACTTTCATACATTATATATTTTAATTCAGAATTTAGATCCAGAACACTAAAATGCAGTAATGACCAACACATTCAGTTGTATAGCTTTTCTTCATACTAAAATTTCTTGTTCATTTACGCAACATGTAAGGTTGTTGACCAATATTCGGAACATGCCGTTCTATTAAAATATGAACTATAACACTACTCTCTCAAAATTTCTATTCTTAAATTATATATTCACTTTTTTTCTTTCTGTTCTGAATCATCTTTATGATTGTTCAAAAATGCATGACATGTAATTTTGCTAAAATGTTCCAAATTTATTGGTCTGAGCAACACTTTCATTTATTTATTTTTAAATTTCTCTTTCTTGCTTTACCATAATGTGGCTTACAATGCATTTTTATTTTCGAAAACTACAAGTGTTATTATGTCTTTTTCTGTGGTGTTTAAATATTTGTTTTCAACAGTTAATGATGCGCTTATTTCTTAAAATATTTGTATTTATACTACAAAATTGTGTTTAAAAAGCTTTTATCAATTTAGCACATATAGAAGTGAAGATTGGGTATGCTAGGTAATGATATTACTTTCTTCATTAAAGAAAAAGGCAGTTTCTTGAAAATATAATATTTTACATTTAAAATGTTTAGACCTTTGATACTATTTGCTTAGATAGAAAAAGTACGATTTTCATTTCTATTGTGTGCAAAGAAATTACTTTTCTAGGATCTACGAAAAGTATATTTCTGATGTTTCACCTAATTCATTATTCCAATTGATACCTTGCATAAATAAATAAATTCTGAATGTTTTATTGATAGAACTTAAACAAACTCAACAGTGCGGAAGATAAAGTAATAATTTTGGCTAAGATAAAGTAATAATTTTGGCTAAGATAAAGTAATAATTTTGGCTAAGATAAAGTAATAATTTTGGCTCTAATTCTTTTTCAAAAATTGATATTTTGTCAGTTGACTTTTATTCAAGTTTCAAAATTTTTGTATACAAGTTACGAATCATTCATAAAAATTATGAGAATGCATATCTTGAAAAACCATATGCGTAATTAAAATTAGTAATCAATTTATCTCTTGATACCATTGAAGAAATTAAGTGTAATAAAGATGAAAATGAAAGAAAGCTTATTCACTTACAATTGTACATATATATGTGAAAGGATTTTTTTACGTGTTTTGTGTATATTTTTGTAATACTAAACCAACTCACATTTTAAAAAAATATTCTGAATATATTTTAATATTGTTTTATTTTCTCTTCTTTCTTACAGAGAAAAAGAATTGAGGAGGCACGTAAGAGAATGGAAGAAGTAGGTTTCCTTTTCTTAACTAATCGCATGTTTTGGGGAGGGAAAACCAGGCTACTTTGGGAAAATATTACATATACATATATTGATATTTCTATATTTTTATATGTATATGTATTTAGTAATTATGAAAATAAATAAAAAAGAATAGTCATAGTTATATACAATATCAAATTCAAATAATAGATTATATTTCCATGTTCAAATATTCAGTTTTGATCTATAGAAACTGAAAGTATGCATCTGACATTTTAAAATAATTTATTTTAACGATACGAGATAACTTTAATATATATTTTCAAAATATTTCTTCTCAATTACGTTTTTTTTTTTAATTTCCACGTTTATGGACCAAGGCTAAGGGACATGGTGATAATGAGATGGATATTAATGTTGGAATGACAAAAGTGGGAGGACACGGAAGAACCCCAAGATGACGCACGCACACGGTTTAATATTTGTTAATATATATATATATATATATATATATATAAATGAATTACATTAATATGTTTGATGACTTTTTCTAAACATTTTTACTGTATGTGTACAGTACATAACATTTTTACTGTATGTGTGAGCATACTCGTAGTTGTTACAATAAAAGAGATTCTATTTAAGACACATACAAGTTCAAATTTTATTTGTTTAACTGTGCCATAGTAGAACAACAAATTGAAATTAATTACTTATTATCCTCAACGTCAAACTTTTGCAATGTATATTTAAAAGATTTAATAAGTGTAATTTGCACAAATATTTTTAAAAGTTTAACTAAAGACATGTGCAAATTGAAAAGGCTTGAATATTTTATATCGTTCTTATATTACTTTTAATATTTTCAAAATTTAACTGTAAAATTTTACAAATGATATCAAACTAATTTACTATACAATATACGAAAAGAAAAAATATACTATGGAATACCTACATGTGAATCTTGTTTAATAATAGAATCAGATATATATTGAAATCCTACATAGAAATTTGATTAAAATATGAGCTTTCCCTAATTCAAGATTTATTCTTGTCATATATTTCGAAATATACTCATCTTTCTATGAAATATATCAATAGTCTAATAAAATTTTGTTATTTTGAATTTGTCTAACTGAAAAATGAAGTAGGTAGGGTTTTAGTTGTTTCTTGAGTATATACTTTGAGTTTCTATAGTGAAGTTAGTTGAGATATTTACAGCAATAATTTGAATAATATATTTTAAATTTGAACGAACATTTAAGTTTTTACTCTTGTCCTACAATGTCTTTAAGATCATGAATTAAATTTTAGTTGTAGTTTTCAAGTAAGAACAATATTATTCAATGTTTTCTTCAATTAGTTTGCAAGTAATACTCTTCATCAACTGTTGTTTTTGAATCATATAATATATATGATTATTATTTATTTATATATGCAATAAATTTCAACTACAGTACCAGGAAAAAAATGTTTTTCTTATTTTTTCATGTGAATTTCAGAGTTCTTTGTTGAATCAAATTTATATGTCATTTTAATCAATATAAAGAGAATACGCTCTATTTGCTCTTATAAGTATGAATATAAATTTGTTAATTGATATGATTTTTAAAATATTTTCTACACCTCAGATATCTCATTCGTACTCTGAGGTAATTTATTCTATGCTTGTCCATCCAATGCCCATTTTGCTTTAATTTTGATGCAAGAAAATCTAATTTTAGTCAAAGTATTACATATTCATAGTAAAACTTCTATATTATTAAGAATTATGGTAACATTGATAAAGAAGACATTCACTTCTCGTAGATGCCAAGTTCATTTAAAAAATAAAATAAAAATTCATATGCAAACCCCAATATCGTCTGGTTCCTCCCTGCAAATTCCTGGATAACGAAACTGGACATACGAGGTAAAAAATGACAAAATATGGCATGGATTTGGTAATTATTTAGACTTAGAAGTATTGTGATTTAGAATTTTCCCTCTATTGTGATTTAGAATTTCCCCTCTATAAATTAAAACAAAGGACAATCTATGACTGTAATTGTTTTCAAGTGTGTTTGTAATATTATATGTTTTGTTATTCTTTTCACGTCTCTTTCCAATATTAGCCATCCGTAAATAATATATACATATAGCATATGTGTAACATCCAATATACGTTAAACCATTTAGTATTTTGTGATTGATTTTTATTAGATTTATGTTAATTAAAATTACTAACACAGTTTATTTTTGTTTTCAGTTTTGTAGTTCTAATACTAGCCTATATATTATTAATGAGCGTAATCGTAGTTAGTGTGAACATTAATTTTAATAACTATTTCATGCTACACTTTGCAATTAATATTTTTTTGTTTTAATTTGTGCTTATTGTAATTTGTTCTTTGGTTGTTTTCTCTAACGTTTATTTCTGAACATTTTGTCTTATGCAGTGAGTTTGTGAACAGCAAACTCTTATATTTAATAACTTTTAAGCTTTTATTATTTCTTTTTTCATATTACCAGTTGGTTCAATGAAATGGAGTTTATGTACTTATGATATCAGGTATTTATACACAAGTTCATTTATTCATCACACAAAATATCAAAAGAAATAAAGGTATTACATCTATTATTATTATTATTATTTATACTAATTAAATGTTTAAAATCACGATGTAATAATCAAGTAGTTAAAATATTAAAAGATAAATGAAACCTTAATTATGCGATATACACAATAATTTTAAAGAAGCAAGGAAGTCTTGATAACTTGTTTCCAAACACCAAGCACTAAGGAAATTATCCCCTTGGGTATTGAACAACTTTTCTCATAACTAGCGGACTACACGTATAAACAAATTTATATTTTTTTATTGAGCTTTTCTACGGAAATATATAAAATTACATTTCCTAAACACATGCATTATTCTCTTTGTGTTTGCTATATTCATCTGTCCATAAATTCTAAAGTCACAACAATTCCAGTACAAAGACAGATATAGACATTAATTCTACGCATTTGTTGAGAGAACTAATTTATTCAGAGAAAGGATCATGAATCTGCGTATTCTAATTTTTCTAGTGATGAGGCAAGAAACTGATATAATTGGTTAATATTGTTCTATTCGGAGTCATCGGTTAACCTTTACGATTTTATTGATAACCTTCACCTAACTTGAGATATCCAAACACTTTTGACAAATATGTAACATAAAAATGTACAAAGTAAGTAATACCGCACGAAATACTTCTGATACCATTAAAAAATATTTTTCTTCTAATTTAGATGAGTTTCCATCTAAAATTTATACGAAATTTAAAGGTAAAAGTTTTCATATAATGGATTGACCACATTGGAATATACATTTACATTTGAAGATACAGTATACAACATTACCTATGACAGTATCCGTATTTTCTTGTCACTCTAATTTCATCATTTCTTCTTGTTTCAAATATTCCCAATTTCTTAAAGAGTGACATAAACGATATTTGCTATTGAACCAACTATGCATCGTCGAATTGCTATTTTCACGCTCATTCTCAACATTTTTTTCCCTTGGATTTTTTCTTCTTCTTTAATACGATTTGCACATATGCATATTCCTTGAGTTTATCACCTTGCGTTTTCCTATAAAGAAAAGGGAAAAGAAGGTTTAAAGATATATATTTATATATGAAATTGTATTATATTTTTACATATTCCTGTTGGTGTTATCTCTATTTTCTGTTTTAATCTACATTTTATGAAAAACATATAAAGGTTTAACGTATTTTCGTAATACATGTTAAATAGGGTCTAGATTATATAATTTTCTAACACATCACAAACATTTATACATATTTTCATGGAAGTTATGTATAAATCAAAATAAACAGTACTTACGTGATAAGCATAACCAAAACTTAGCTTTAAAGATTGTACACTTTGTCTTTAAAAGATTGAAGAAAAAACAAAACATACCGAATATAATGAAAGTTCAACCGAGAATCTTGAATATAACTGACAGTAACATATGATTGAACATTTCAATTATATTCTTTTCTTCACCCTTTCCTACTTTCTTGTTCGTAATTATCATGTAAGTGCTTTTATTTTGATTTTTGTATGTCCATGCTGAGACTCCTTTCTTCTAACAACGTATACATTATTTCTCATTTTCTGTTTTCAAAAAAGTGTCCGATGATTTGTTCTACATTTGTCGATTTATATATTGGTCATTTTACGTTTGTCAAGTGAATACATGGTCTGCCTCACATAGCTTTGTATATATATACATATTGCAACGCATTAAGATAATTATTGTTCCTATATTAGTGAAAATGTCCAATATACATGTTATTCTGTATATCACTCATACATATTCGTATTGTGGAACAATAAAAAATATGTTATGTAACAACCTATGTTAATTATGAAAATGCGTATGTTTAATGCTGCGTGTAATTCATTCCCTTCGTACAATGAAAAAAAACACAGACATTGTATATAGTTTCTGTTTCGTCTCGTCTTCTTATGTAAACTATCTTCTTCAAAAAATGTCAATGAACATCTACTTTCTGTTATATTCGCAGCAGCGATAAACGGAAGATCATGAATTCGCATCGACAAATTACTATACCCAACACAATCTCCTTGAATCACATCACATATGCCTTTCAATAGTTCGTTAAATGAATAAAAGGAAATCTAAAATTCAAGGATTTAAGATAAGTTTGTAATTTTGAGTATAAAATATTTCGATTATTGAAAAAATTAGATGGAAATCTGATTAAATTCATTATCTTAATTGCTGGTACAAACTTAAGGTCAAATTAAAGTATTATAGCATTTTTGTGTGTTTAGCAAGTTACATTAAACTTTCTTTAATGCAAAAATCTAATAATACTTTCTACTAAGTTCTTCCATCTGATTTTGTCTATAATCTAATATAAAATTAATACCTTTATCATAAATTGTGACACAGGATTGTAAATGAAGGGTAAGGAAAGAAAAAGAAGGAATGTCACAAAACTGCATTTTCGAGAAAACGGCGATTTAATATTGAAAACCGTGTAAAAAAGAATAGAATAATCAAATCTTTTGCCCCTTTTTACATGGACATTTCTACATCTACGCATGCATGGTATATATAGTCAAATAGTACCAAGAGTCACCAATAGATAGGACAAAGCATCCGATAAAGCACATACATGTCATGATGTACATTCCTTGTTATTTCCCCTTACCCTTCAAATAAGCTCATGGTCGTAGAAATCCATATACATTCCTTCTACATACATACACAGTCATACATATAGTTTATAAATATAACAAAGATATTTTGAACATTAATACATAATTTAAATTAAGTTGAACCAACATTGCTCTTGCTGTGTGAATTAATTAATATTTCTGTTATTTTTAATATCGATCTTTCTTTTATTTTCACTCCAAAACAGGAAAAGAAGAAGAAACAGGAGGAGATCGACCGAAAGAAGGCCGAGGTGCGAAAGAGGCTTGAAGAAGCCTCTAAAGCCAAAAAGGCCAAGAAGGGTTTCATGACCCCTGAGAGAAAGAAGAAACTTAGGGTGAGTAAGATGTTTGTATTCCAATCATTTGATATTACAGATATGCAAAGCTACAATAGAGTAGACATAAGAGGATAAATAAATATTTCTGAAACATAAGCAGGAGAAGGTTTAAATTTTCATATTGATAGATCTGTAAGACATCTTTAAATCACCCCGATTTTTCAAACTATAACCTGAAGTCCATTCTATCTGACCTAGTAAAGTTCATTCCACCCTGCTCTGTTCTTCTTTGCCATCGAACAAAGCAAGTCATTGGCCCAGTCCAGGGAAGATATAATTTTGATAATATACATAACTATGTACTTAAAATATAAAGTTTCCACCCCACGATTCTCATGCTTAATATCATTAAGAGATTGCTTGGTGTCATGAGCCTTCAGACTTTACCAATCCATAATAAACATCTATAGATTTACATACATTATAGATATTGGTTTTGGTTAGGTTATTTCGAATTCATTGAAGAAAAAAGGAATTAATAATAAATCAAATAATAAACACTAAAGAACAATTTAGTCTTGAGATGCATAGCATCTAAAGTCATTGCTGAAACAAATAAATTAAGATTGTAAAATATGCATTAGTCAGTTAATGATTTAACAGATTTGTCAACGAAACTTAAAGCTTAGCCAATTGATGAAAAAATTGTAAAAGCATACTCTGACACCAAGTTTGTCTGTAGATGAAACAACATCTTTTTGAATTTTGGCGCTTTAGGAGCTGTTTTATTTATTTTGTATTTTTAAAACAAAGTATTTTTTTAATTGTTTTTGTTTATCACACTACATTAGTATTATTACATTTATTTTCTTTGATTAAATATAAAATATTCTATATTAATTTCAAATGTCTTCTTGTGTGTTAAAAAATAGCTCCTCCTCTTCCCTTCAAAAGCATGTAAATGGTCAGCAATAAAATATGGTTTTATATTCTTTTTATTAATATTTCTTCCATACTTTCAATTATTTTAAGATTTTCTTGTCCCTCTTTTAGTTTGTCTTATCTGATAGAAAATATTTTAGAAGTACTTAAAAGTATTCAGAAAAAATATTTTCTAATAAACTAAATTTAATGGTGAACCATTAACTAAATAGGTTATATAAAATATTTTTAAATTTGTATGGAGACCACATGGATGTTATTGTTAAATGTAATCAAGTTATAGAAAGTCTAAGTTGATTTCTTAATAAGAAATGTACATTTTGATCATTTTCTAAATACTATATAACAAGTCTTATAGGAAAAAATATGGATCAATTTGAGAAAAGTTGTAGGTATTTTACAGACAGAGAATTGCTTTCCCTCTACGTCTATAAAAGTTGAAAACACAGGGAAAAATACAAGAGCTCTCACAAAATTATAAAAGCAAACATAACTCTAACATCTAGTTACATATTATATTTATATCAAGAAAATTTTTTTAAAAATGTAATGGTATCGCGGAATTGGAAGAATTCGTAATCGCCTTCTAAATATAACAAACTTCGCCACAAAATTAAAATCACGTACTGAAGTGACCAACATGACGTTATGTTAAACTAATCCCAGTTAGCTTCCACCCATGATAAACCTTGCACTTGAATGCAAGGAGTTTATTCGCCGTGCTTCCACGAAACCCCATTTTACCGACATGTCCGGATTGAAAAATAAATCACAAACGATAAACATAATCGCAACAACAAATAAAATTATCAATCCACTACCGTCCCAAATAGATGATATATGCCGTGTCCTAAAAAGAAACGTTTGGAAAAGAGTACCAAGGCGATGGTTTGATAAAGAAAATGTCAAAAATTAAAAATCATGCTTGTAATTCGTGTAAACTAAAACTACTACTTGGATATTATTCACAAAGCAACGCAAAATTATTATTTTTTTAATCTTTTCGATAATTTATGCTAGATAATAAAAATAAAGTGGAAAATACTACTCTCTAATCTGATATTGTATATTAATGCGTGGAAAATGTTTGTGATCCGTTTCGATTATATGTTCCCATATTTAAATTCACTTATTATTATCTGCATTGAATGTAATGTGCGATATATGCTCTCAGTGCATTTTTGTATATTTTCATATATATGTAACTGATGTGCACTCTTGCAAGGTGATAATTTTGCAATAGGAGGGGCGATAGAACAAATGAAGAACTGTCCTCCATTATATTGACTCAATTCCAGTGGTTATGTGGCTGTTGTCAATAGATAATCTCTAAAATTGCACAATGCAAAATCACTTGGAACTTTCAAATAACATAGCTAGACAGAAATGGAACTTCAAATACGTAATGTGCTGACTATTTATTCCAAAAGACAAATGTAACACTTCTTAAAGATAATTGTACGATGCTTCAATAAGTGAATTTATAATAAAGCACAACTCAACTTTGCAGTTCTCTGGGCGCTTAATCGAAAGCGCAATATACTATCACACTATCACAACACTGTTCTGTGGGTAGTTCTTCACTTTTGACGAATTACTTTTTTAAGCTTTGGGTATAATGTTATAATTTTGGTTAATAAAATTTGGTTGAACAATATTTAACACAATTTTTGAACTTGTCAAGAATAAGGAGCACTTGAAAACACAGCTATTCAGAGCAACTGAAATAATGTGTTGGCTGTAATAATTGGTAATAAGTGCGAAGCAGAATTTTACCGTTAATTCATAGGTGGGGTTCTTGCAGATGGACAAAGGTATAGAATGCATGAAAATTATAGGTTTGCACAACCACGTGACCCAAACTTCCAGATTATCTAGGATGTGAATTTGGTTACATGTCTGTTCTCACAAAGCAAAATATATGAAAATAACAAGCTCTTCGCAATAATGCACATTTGTGCAAAAAAATGACATAGTCTTTCACTTTTAAGGGAGAGAAATCGTAGCTTCAAAGACAATGTCTTAACTCCATAAAGAAAAATGATAAAATGTTCGCAAAGAAATAAAGTTCAAAATTATTATAGTTAATCGCAAAAATTTTAGCCCTAAACATCGGTTTCAGTGTACTTCAAATTAAATAACCAGATTCAGCAGAGAAATCACCTTAATAAGTCCTTAAGGCATTATTGTGTCTTGCGTCATTTGCTTTTTATAAGTTTCTTGTTTCCTCTCTGTGTGCATCATATGATTTTTTCCCGAAGTTACTGACCAAAGTACATGAAAAGGGTGTTGTATGCAATTTTTGCTGACGAATTTACGTGTGAGGAGGTCGATGGGTATGGATATGCGTGTACAAAAATACACAGTAATATTAAAACATGTATAGTGATTTGCAGAGTTAGTTTAAAACAAAATGTATGCCCTTGTATAGTTGCTGTTGAGAAAGAAAGCCGCTGAGGAATTGAAAAAGGAGCAAGAAAGAAAGGCAGCTGAGAGGAGGCGCATTATTGAGGAAAGATGCGGAAAGCCCAAGAACATCGCAGATGCCAGCGAGGGTAAGTAGTGGAATGTTTAAATCCATTTTTATTTGTCACAATATTGTTGCATATTAGTTAATACAGTGAAATAAAAGAGTTCATTGTAACTACACATTTAGTTCAATTTACATCTTTACTTTCTAATATAGTGACTTTTTGAGACTATTAGAGGAGTCAAAACGTTCTCGGAATTTGGTTGCAACACTTTATTGCCACAATATAAGTACATATTTACTTAATTGTCTTCAAATTAGGCTTCTCCGGAGCACACACACACTTGCTTAACTACTTCTGCTATTTCTGGAAACACAGACGAAAGTTCTCGGTTTGGTACCGTGTCTTCCGCAGTTCAGCCGTCACGTTGGTTTTGATCGTCTTCTACGGTGATGAAACGGGCACCTTTGAGGCCAATTTTTTTCCGTAACACATTGTCACCGTAAACTCTTTTTAAGGCTATCAAAGTCTCGGAAGCAGGTTTCCCCAATTTGCACATGAACTTAATGTTTGCGCATTGGTTGAACTGTGACGTTACGCCAACTGATCAACACGTACTACTCCTTCCAGCTACACTACTCATATAGTGCTTGTTGTGACCTGGTCACAGTTGTCAAATTCATATAAGTAGATAACCTAAGAACTGTGCTGTATAAGTGTCATTGTCATAGCTTCACAAATGCCAAAACTAGGGATGGCCAGAACCGGTTCCTGGTGGAACCGGTTTTCGGGTCTGAACAGAACCGGTTCCTAAGATCCGGTTCCGGTTCTGGATCTCCGAGAACCGGTTCCACCGGAACCGGAACTTTGTGGCCATCCCTAGCCAAAACTACAACATTCCGAGAACTTTTTGACTGTCCTGGTATCATTTACAAATATCATTTAATTTTCAGTTAATATACATTTTTGAAAAGCTAAAAAAAAAGAACTTTCAATTTTTTTAGGAAATAATCTACAATACCCATATGATCTTTTACATTTATTTTCATTTCACATATAGATATCTTCTAATCGTTATTGTCTAATTTTTATTTTTGAAACAACCAACATCAAAATCTTAAATTTACATTACTTTAAGTTGTATTGTAGTCTGCTAAGTGTAACGCTTGTAATAGATCTTTTCTGGGAAATAATGTAATTACATTTAATGAACAGAAAACTACCAAAGGAAACCAATAAAGCAGAAGGTAGGTAGTTAACTTTTTGTGTAAATGTTGTTCGGAAAAGCCAATGTTTATATTTTTTAATTAATTAATAGGAAAAGTAGATAGTTTTTTTATATTTTTCTTTAAGATATTCTCAATCTGTGTTGCCTATTTATGTTTGACCATGTGTTTCAAGTGTTAGATGTTACTCATATAGACAGATATTATTTTTCCTTGCACTTGAGTAATTTTGACAGTATAAATAACTCTGAACATTATGAAAAGTATATAACAATTAATATAAAAATTTATTTGCTCACAATTCTTTTTTTTATCTTGAAACACAAGATTCATTGTTTAATCACTTCTTTATTAAAGTCAAGATATTTATTTTAAGATTTTTTGTAATATTAATTTATTTTTTTAATTCTGTTAAATGCGTTTTCTAAATTTGTAGCCTTGTACCTCGTTTATTGCAAATGCATGTAAGTACTACCAAAACTACCATCTGAATAAAAAAATGTAACGTCAGCAAAACATATGTTATTTATTTAAAGTTTAAACTATTACACAAATCTTAAAATAAATATACTTACGTTATGCATTGTTTTCTTCAACCGAAGAAAAATGTTATTTTTTTCAGATGTCTATTCACAGTTTTAATAACAAAAGAAAAAAACATATGTCTTAGAACTTCCTAAAATTAACATTTTGCTTTATGAACAGATTCTATAAAGAGAACCATTAAGGATTACTACCAAAGACTGTGTATTTTGGAAGATCAGAAGTACGATTTGGAGTTTGCTGTGAAAAAGAAAGATTTTGAGGTAGCCACACCGTGTTGGAAAAGAAATTATGCATATATATATAAATATACATTTTTAAAATTATTGTTACCGATGGACTGAAATCTATCTTCTGCTGAATCTGTCTTTATGTGCAGCTTATAAATGTGTCATCTTTCTTAATCATCTCACATAGCTAAGCTGGCTTATCTTACGCTAAATCTGCATTCAATTTACAAACATACATTTATTTGTATTTTTTTTTTAAAAAAAAAGAAATTTCTGTGTTTTGTTAACTAAGTAAACGAAAATTATCGCTATATATCAACTTCTCACACAATTCATCTGTTGTTTTTAAAAATAAAAAAAATCCTCTGTGTATATCATCCTCTGATACTACAAACATTTTTGTATCTTTCGTTCTCTAAAAACAGTTGAAGAACATTCCATAGAATCTATAGATATTTAACCATAACCTTACTCTATAACATGTACATATATATTGGTATATATGCATACAGAGTGTTTCAAAATAACATCGACAACGTTTGGAAGGTGATTCCTGACACCAAGATAAGACAAAAAGTATAAACCAACCTGGGTGAGAAATCCTTCATTTCGGAGTTATAGGCTGCCGAAAACATGAAAAAATTAACTTTAAAGGTGCATAGCTCCAATAATATGAGACCTACCGTAATTGGGTCAATACTTCACTGCAGAATTACTATGTGCCCTATCCAAATATCCATGTTTCAGAATCCTGCGGTACTTCTGCAACAATTTTTATAGAGGCAGTTGGTGAGTACTTCAAATGAAATGTCCATAGCCAAACTCCCTGTATAAAAATTGTTACGTGAGTACTCCAGGATTCTGAAACGTGTATTTTAGGATAACGCATACATTAATTCCTAAATGAAGTCTTGTCCCGACTACAGTAGGTTTCATAGTGTTGGAGCTATGGACCTTTAAAGTTCATTTTTCCATGTTTTCGCCAGCCTATAACTCCGGATTTCTGATCCCAGGTTGGTCTACACTTTTTGTCTTATCTTGGAGTCAGGAATCATTTCTTGAACGTTGTCGGTGTTGTTTTGAAACACCATATATATGTACATTTTCATATTTTCATATATATGTGTTAAAAAAAGAATCTTCATGTTAACACTGTGCAAAGCAATGTTGGCTCTTTGTGTTCAACAGCTTAAGAACTGGGCTCGCTTTCTTTTCAAACTGACAGTATCTCTGCTACTGCTTCTAAATACTACAAGCGTGGGTTTCTTTCATCTCTCACACAAATATATATATATGTGTTTGTATGAGTGATATGGATGTACGTAGGTGTTTGTGTGTTTGAATGTGTTATATATATCTATACATATATATATATACTTCATTAGGTATATATATATATACATAGATAGATAAATATTTCTTTCCTAAAAGATTATGTTAATACCAGCAGAACTTTTGTGGTCTTCTGTTTGTTTTTTGTCTTTTTATATTTGTCCATTAATAGATAAAATCCCAAAAAATTATTAATCTTCAAATTTACCGTCCTAAACCTCTTTCATATCATCAAACAGGAACACTGAAAGAAATCTGTAAGGCTTACCACAAACGGATAGCTACATTAGAGAGTGAGAAGTATGACCTTGAATATGAAGCCGGCAGAAAGGAATATGAGGTCTGTAAAATGATTTTGAAATCAGGAAGTTGAAGCCAGCAACAGCGCATGCGTATTGTAGTTATCGGATTCTTACTTTTTTTTTCTTAAACAAAAGTTCAAAAGCAGAAGTTTTGCACAGTGATTTTCGCTAGTTTCTTCAAGTTTGTTACAACTATTATATACCTTTTGTATCGTGTGCCTTTCAGCGGAAGCATATTTATTGCGACGTAGTTGCATTATTTTTCTAAAAGCATTAAAACTTCGTATTATACAGTATTGGAAATAATATTCTTTCTTTTTTTACAAATTCTCGTAGAATATCAAATTAGAGTCGGTATATTTGGCGCTTTCGCTTTTGCTTACAAATCAAGCTTTATTTTTCTTGTACCGTAATCGTAATAATTATAATAGACAATTGCATATTAATGAAGTAATTAATTGTATTATTTTAGTAGCAAATATTCGCCAATAGCAGCTTATATTTTGATAATGATGTTTTTTTATTCACGTACTTTTATTTCATTAATTGCTTCCAAATAAACCAATTATTTACCATATTTTCCTAATTCCATCTTGTACTATATTCATTTTTTTACATATTTCCTTAATCAAATCATTCCAAAAATTTCTTCTTTTTATTATTAAATATTTTTTTTAATTAGTTATTAATTCTACCTTTTACCTGGTAATTTAAAAAAAAAAATAGGAAAAAATATTCTCTCTTGCTTTCAGCTTAATTTTACTACTAATAAGTTTATTATTCGCCTCCTATAAGTAAAAGTTTCTGATCATATATATAAAAAACACAATATGATATATATATAAGAATTACACCAAATTTTGTTCTAGTTCTTTAGTTTTTATTAAAACAAACTCTCTCACAAAAAACAAACTAATTATATTTCTCGGTAGCAAGATCGTAAAAAAAAATTGACAAAAATTTTAGATATATAATTTAACTTTCTTTTCAATTTACGCTTTTGAGAATTATTGATTGTCTATTAAACAATCAAACGAACGTTGTTCTTGTTCTATAACCGCAGTGGTGGTTTTATAATAGAAATGCCGCGGCGGTTAGCCATGTCGATTATTACTCTATAACTGTTAAATAGTAAGAAAGTGTGTTAAACAAAATTGATATGCACTGTAAAAGTCATTATCACACTAGAAGTTGCATTTAAAATGGCGCAGCCATATAGTTCGAAGTCGCCTGTTTTAAATTGTTTGTTATATAGCTAACTTTTTTTTGTTATATTTATGAAAATTAATGACGTTAAAAATCTCTACACTCGTTAAAATTTGTAACAAACATAAAATAAACTTTAAAAAAAACACTTATAACAAATACAATAACTTTGTATGAAACTAGAGTTCGAGACAGTGCTGCCTATCACGACGCCATGTTGCCCCGAACTCCCAAATGAAAGTTACTAGAATTTCTTACTGCATTAAGGACAACTCCATATATATCCAATTCAGCAAAACTATAATACATTACTTATTCGCGATTCGTAAGAGAAAAAAGATACTCCCTCTCAGTTTCAATCTTAATTGGTATGTCACAATTAATCCTCGTGTGTAATTCTAGTTGAACATTGAATTTATTCGTCGTGAAAAATATCTGTTCTTAAACCTCAAACACATTGTCAAAAAAGTAATTGTACTTCAATCATACATTGGCAATTCACGGCAAAATTTGGTATTATGCTCGGACATTTTAATAAGTGTTTAAATTTAAGTTAAAGAACAGATTCTGTGCGCAGGCAAAGTATTTCTTTTTTAAGTTTTGAAATCATGTTTTATGTAGCTATTTGTCACACACATATATTTGTGCAACAGATGACTTAAAGTACAGGATTTTCATGCACTACTTGCAGATAAATATGAGAGAATGTTATTTTTAAGTAGTATTTTTTAGTAGGTTTCCTTGCGTTTATGAAATAAAAACAAATTTAATTATAAAGAACAGATATGTAATTTACAGTATGTAAATATGTTATGTTTATTTTTCTTCCATCTTGCTAAATGTCACAAGCTTTGCTTTATAAAACTGTTATATGTCACGTTTTTTTTTTTTCTGAATTCATTTACACATTTCATATTTGTAAATAGTGACTTGTGAACAAACGTTTTTTTCTTTTCTTACTTTGAATTTTTTTGTATAAATTTAAAAAAACTAAACCCACTATTCGTTCGTTTTTTTTATGTTGATATATATATATAAATATTAGTAATTCTTATGAACAAATTAATTTTTTTTACAGGACGAAAAAATCATAACCGCTGATTCCTGGTGCAGGAATGTTCTTTCTCAATAAACTAAGATAGCTTCAACAAACAAAAATTATACTAAACGGGAAAAGAATAACTTTTTTATTTCCATTCTTCCTTTCTTATTCAATGCATTTTTCTTCATTCTTTTTGTATTCTAGCCGAACTTCAGACAATTTGCAAGGAATACCATGCCCACATAGGTAGAATTGAAGGCGATAAATACGATCTTGAATATTCTATAAGGGTCAAAGACTTCGAGGTAAAATAAACCAATAAAGCACACGAATTAGACGATATATATATATTTATATAGTTTCCATTTAATAACATTAATAATAATAATCGTAATAATAATAGTAACATTCATTATGAGTATTGCTATTTTTTTTGCCTCAGTGGTCACATTTGTTGTATTTTTTTTAAATCTTACAACGTCTCCATATTGACATTCTGCACGCTGTTTATATACCCATATTCACCAAAAAAAAAAAAAAAAAAAAAAACTTTAGCGCAGCTGAAAGCACAGAGGGGTTATTATTGCTCTCTCTATCTCTTTATTCATCTTTTTTGTCAAACTACGGTTTCAACTTCGCTACATTTTGATTCAATTCGAAATAATCGAAACATTTCATGGCCGCTTTTGAATTTTCATTTCAGGGACACTTTATGGAGGGGAATATTATTTCACATTCATTTAAAAATACTTTTTCCTGCGTTTCTTTTATATACTCATGTTACTGAAAACAAAACATACTTTCTTTGTGGTATATATATATCTTGTATTTATATATGCAATATTTATATAGATGCATAATATATATATAAATAGACAGGTAGATCTTAATATATTATTATCTTTAAAATATACTATATTCTTAATCTTTTAAATTGTTTCAATGTGTTAACCGATTTACTTTTAGACGAACTGAAGGAAATTGTGAAGGGCTATTTTGATCGGGTATACGTATGCGAGGGTCAGAAGTGGGATTTGGAGCACGAAGTTAGAAAAAAAGACTACGAGGTATAGTTAACCTTTAAGTATCATTATTTCTCAATGAATGAGTACCCACACATGAAGTTTGCAAATCCTTGACCAGCCCTGGTTCAAGTTTGCATACTTCTTCAAACTATCACCGGAAAATGAACATATATTTTTTAAAAAATATATATATACGGAGCAGATTCTAAATACTTTTAAACTGATGAATAGAATCTATATTTCAATTTGTAAAAACAATGCCAGATTGCTTTTAATAAATATTATTATTCAATTATACATACATGCTTTCTAAAGAGACTAACTTTGCTGACTAAACGTATAAATTTAATAATTTAAAATCCTTATTCCCCTTTCAGTTAAGTATTAAAATAACATTGCTAGTATCGTACTACACACACATTATACGTATATTTATATAGATACACACACAATATAATGAAGTGCTCTATAAAGTAAGAAATATTTTATGAAGGGTTGACCCCAAGTACTTACTCCTTCCACATCCACTACAACCTTGTATTCCTTACAATTATTATCATGAACGAAATATATATTCATGAGCAAAGAGGATCCTTTGTACGTTTAAATTATCACACACGGTTAAATTATTACATTGAAGTAACAGTACTTCAGTGTAAAGCGTTCTAGTAATGTTACAAACAAATTTCTTAATTAAATCAAGTAGTCATTGCAGAGAAGTATACAGGATATGCTACATTAACTAACAACTTTAAAATAGATATATTATATTAAACAACACAGTAGCTTAATAGACTTTTTTTTTTTAAAAAAAATGTATTTTAAAATGCTTATTAAATAAACTAACCAAAGCTGTATCAGTAAGTGAAAGATGTACTTTTTTTCACATGCCTTATATGTAAAAGAAAGAGAAAAAACGACATACAAAGAAAGAAAGTGTCACTAGTCGTTACCTGCTCCTAAACGCAAAGCAGTATTTTTTAAAAGAAGAAACCAAAATCTAAATAAGAAGGAAAATGATTTTTAAGTAAGAATTTTGCAAACACAGGGCTGGCCAACGATGAGGTGCACAAGTCTAACATGACTAGTGACACAATTATTTACTTATTTAGACAATTATAAATTCCCTGTTTTTTTAAAAAAAAATTCATTTCATTTATTTATTTATTTATTCCTTTCTTTATTTATTTACATAGCTCGTTTCTTATATTTTCGAATAATGTCTTGAAAATGAATTTTTACTTGCATTTTTGCATCTTGAGAAGTAGAATAAAAAAAAATACCCCCCTTTGAAGCAAACAAAACAAGTAATATCTGATGGACAGAGAAAGAACTTTACATATGGTGCAAACTCCACTTCTCCTTTCTAAATTTTATTTTATCAAATTGTTTGGATCTTTCTTATTAATTAATCCAAACCTTTTTTTAACTTTATATATATATATCTTTCATTAAAAAATAAAACCTGATACCTAATTTACTTTCCTAACATGATACTAGTACTTACTTACAAAATCACCATTCGTGGTCAGCCCTTTTTCTGTTATTATATAGTTAAGGACTGTAAATACCAGTTTGCTAAATAATAATAATGAACAATAATATAGTATCTTATTTTGAATTAAGAGCTAAATAATCTGAGAAAACTTACCGTAAAAATAGAAATTTATTTCCTTTTGTTGCTTCATGTATTTTAAAACCTCTGTGGTGACTATATTATAACCTGTAGATACATCATTAATACTTTTCTGTGTTAATCGAAAAAGCATGCTTCTTTGTAATCTGTATTTGTATGTGATTACTTATGATCATATATATAATATTTGTTCAGTCAAATTTTCTCACATACAAGTCCAACTGTCTTCTCATGGTTCACCATATTACACACACTTGTATTTATTATTTCTTTTAGTGTGAAGTCTGAGCGTAGTTCTTTTTTTTTTCCTTTTCAGAAGTAAATTTAATCAATTCATTCTTTAGGTGTCCATATAAGTGTTATTTATTTATTCACATCATTTTTTTTTGTCTCATTACAGTCCTTAATACAATAAAAGTATGGCACTTCAAATGATTCTCTTCTTGTCTCTTGTCAGTGTTTTTTTTTTATTTTTTTATGTTCTAGTATTATCTTTTTTGTATAACTGACAGTACTAACAACATTACGTCTCTGTGGTAAAACTTTTATATATTTTTTTTTACTCATTGTTCGTAACATTCTTTTGTGTTATAAATAAAATAACATACTCTAATAATAACTTTTTTGTTAGATACCTGGCACTTCTTTTTTATTTTTTCAATTTTTTATAAAGAAATTTAACTATTACTCTAAATATTTAAAAAATATATTATTACTAAAATATTAAAAGTAATTACCTATAAGTAGATCATAACATTTATTAATTTCCACTAGCTTTGTATTCCAAATCCAGTTTGATTCATAACCAGTATTTATAAATATATATATATTCATATCTATATATATATATATGTTTACAAAAACTACAAAGCAATCGTGTTTCTTTTATAACTTTTCAACATTGAATGTATTTCCAAAATAAACAAAGAAAAAACACTTTGTAACCACATAGAAGTATAATAGAAACCAGATTAACAATGAAGTGTTGAAGATTGGAAACGAAAAAACAATAATCATCCAATTAAAGTGCCATTTTTTTTCCAGATGTTCCCCTCCATATAAGTATTGATAAACCTCCCTGGAAATGTATTTTTTTTAACCCTCTTCTGCTCTCAGCTGTTGTTAGTAATCTAAAATTAAAAAAAAAAAGATATATATATTATATATATATATATTCTCTCAACTTTAAAAAAAATTATCTGAGAATGGAATTTGCACCATATGTTTTGTGTAGTGATGTAGCATTCGTTTAGTGTTTACAATTTTCTCCCCCTCCGCCCCTACTATACCAGACATGAAATGCTTCCCCCTCCCACCTTTATCTTCTTCTGTTTCTTCTTCTTCTTCTTCTTCTTCTTTAAGCTGATCATGACCAGCTTCTAAGTTAGCAAATGAGAAGAAAAATATATCTTATTTAGAAAACAATTTTCTTTTTTTTTCTAAGGTACTTTACCCCAATAACACCACAGTTTGACCTAATTAATAATTATGTTTCGTAATGTTGTTTATAGACGTATGTATACCTCTTCAAGGACACGTATCATTTTATTCTGTTTAATAATTTATCGAATTTTTGGAGATAACATTAGTTTATGAACTGTTATCTTCAGTCACTTACTTCTTACTTGATATTACTTATTTCTTTAGTAAACCAAAAAAGAAAAATAGAATTCATTGTCTTTATCCCTCCCTGCCTCTTAAGAGGCTTAATCACTACGAAATTAAAATATCGCTAATTTTACAGTAATTATGTGGTATCTTCAAATAGATAAAAGATAATCAAAATGTGGAACAAGAGCGCGCTAGACAATATTATTTTGCATGAGGTACCTTTATCACGAGTCATCTAGTAGGTTTCCATTTGCAGCCATTTAGAAACGCGAAAATAAATGCTGATTTTCAAAATGGCTGGAAATCGAAAGTGAATCGATAAGTGAATCGTGATAACCGTATCTCATGAAATATCTCATCTATGGCGCTCTTATTCCACATTTCGATTATCTTTTATCTATTTGAAGATATCACATAATTACTGTAAAATTAGCGGTAGTTTAATTTCACTGTGGTGGGACCTCTTAAGGATGCGTTCTTTTATTGGAATTTGCAATTACTTGGAAATTATGATTGGATTTTTAATATGCGTCGAATTATTATCAGTATTTTTTATTACTCTTCGCAATGGTGCTTAAAGTGGCTCGAAAAGAGTTCTCAATGTTGACCTCTAAAAAAAAATAAAAAAATAAAGTAGTTCTGTTGTAAGTAAGACATGATTTTTGTTTTAATAGTTTACAAGATACCTTAAAGCATAGAAATAATGATAATAATGATGGAAGAAATGGACGAATTTAAATACTTCGGCGTACTGATAAAAGTACGAACTAATTCAATGAGAGAATAAGAAGAATTTTAGGAATGATCAAAAAAATGGATCAAAAGATTGCGATCTTGGCCAAGTATTTTAGGAATGATCAAAAAATGCATCAAAATATCTTAGCCAATAATTAGTTTTTTGGATCAGGGACCACAAAATTTTTGAACGGACCTAAATTGAGTTTTTGTATTTTCTACGGAATAAGCACATCACAGTGAGTTAAGTGGTAGTTGGGTTTGGGTTTGGAGTGTATGTAGTTCTCCAGACACAAGGCGTACAAGTAAATTTTCGATTGAAATATATTGTAACTTTTGACCCAAAAAGAAAATAAACGGCCACAATGAATGCTACTACTCCGTAAAATACTTTTCTATCGTCACAACTAATTGTCGAAGAAATTATAAGTAAAAACGTATAAATACATGATTCAAAACATCAATTTAATTGTTTGGATATGACAATTAGTTTGCTGATTTGCATATAAGAGCAGAAAATAAGAATTTTCAAATGTTAAGGAAATTATTTGTTGCAAAGAGACAAACAATGGAGTAAACGAAAGAAACGAAAGCAATGCAAAATTTCGTAATAGCTACAGTAGGACACCGAATGTTAATCAGATACCAGGTAGTCTAAGAAGTGTTGAGTCTTTTGCTCACAAGATGGCGTTAGTGTTCGAAATCTCAGGGAGCATGTGTCGCAACAAGTTGGGTCCAACGTCGTCTGACAGCTGATAGTTGAAGGTAGTAGGTGTGCAATGAGCAGCTACAAGTTGGGCCTACATCGTCTGACAGCTGATAGTTGAAGGTAGTAGATGTACAATGAGTCGCTGCAACTTGGGCCCAACGTCGACATTTTGACCCCCCCCCTAAAAAAAAAATGTCAGCAAAAAAAAAAAACAGACACTCAACAAAACCATTTCTCGTAAACACAACAGCCAATCAGGAGCCAGCATTTCCCTCAGCCAATCACAAGCTTCCATTCATAGCTCTGCCCTTAAGTAGTCACCATATATACATCCCAACATCTCCGGTCTCTTCATTACTATTCCTGAAGATGAATGCAATGTCTGCATTCAAAACGTCGGATGTCAATACATTCACCTGGCTGATAGCCCGAGAAGAGTTACTAAAATCCCGTCGCCAGGGAAAATTCAAATCTTTCTTCACAATAAATGTATTCTAAACTTTAAACTCCAAAGGCTCAATAGTTTTTAGACAACCTGATAATAACGTTTTAGACGTTTCAAATGTCCGAAATACGTCACTGGTGTAAGAAATACACGCCGATGCACTTCATTCTAGTTGGAAAATGTTTGGATAGGCCGAGAAAGCAGGAGAATAGTATAAACTAGAGACCTCGAAAGATAGATAAGTCTTGAATTGGACTGTCTTGGGATAGGTAGAATCAAATGTCGAAGTTCTGCTTCTGTGATGCTGTCTCTTCGGTCCCATAGAGTCAATAAGAAACCCTTATAAAAATTGCTATAGACTAGGCTCAATATAATCATATTGTGTACGTAGGCACAAAGTTGTAACTAGTAATATAGTGGGCAATTGTATGATTGTATAGAACGAACAAAAGAATTAAATGTTAATAACGAATAGAAATGAACATTTACAAATTATACCAAACTAAGTATCGTTATTTTCACATGAGTTTTCTAATGTTTTCGCGTTTAGTAGTAGCAGAAATGTAAATATTAAACTCGACACTATGTAGACCTTTCATCACTTTCTACTGATAGCTAATTTTAAATTCCGTTTTCGAATCGGGCTGAGGATACAAAGGTTGAATGAACTACGTAAAATACGGAGATGTAAAGAGGGCGTTAGAAAGAATATTAAATTAAGGAAAAATAATCTTAGAAATATTACTGAAAAACTCACGAACTCTCCAACTCAAATAGGTGAATGACGATAGTGAGAATAGCGAGAAGTTATTTTGTACTAGTCCTATCTTGTGTCCTGAAATTCTTCCCATTTTGTCTTCCTATTCAACTAGTAATCATAAATATGTTAAACTTGATATGTAGTGATCAAGTCTTGAGTGTCACAAATATCTTTTTATTTCAGAACCATTACGGTATGTAATATCAATTCATATTCTTACGTTTGTACTGTTCGCCGCTCAAAATAGCATTTAAAAAGTGTTTCCTATATATTTGTAGAAATAAATTGTTTTCAGAATTGCATTTAAATATAGTTATTATTATTATTATTATTATTATTATTATTATTATTATTATTATTATTATTATGATTATTATTATTATTATTATTATTATTATTATTATTATTATTATTATTATTATTATTATTATTAACTTGATTATTCAAAATGCTTGGTTTTGGTACAAAAAGTACAGACAATAGAATCATGAAATCGACGTGGTCATTTGCTGTCTATGGACACGATACCAGTATATATGTGTAACAATGATCAAATTAGTAACTACACAACAAATCATTATACTGTTACATCTCAATCCTTTGAGGACTGAAATTTTACACGGTATTATTTTAAAACATATGATAATTCTAGTTAATTGTCAGTTATTTATTTATTTATTTATTTGCCAAAGTTCCAGATACAGCAAGGCAGCCATTTTACACTGAAACTATATAACATAGAATATAAAATTAACAATAACAAATGTAAACAAAAAGCTGTATAAAGGTCCATAAGTGTAGCAATAACAAATTGAAATAAAACTAAGGTTCCATAAGTGTAGCAATAATTTCCAGTCGTAGTACATTCTAAGATTTAAAAATATCCACGTCAGAAGCAATGGAGTTAAATTCAGAAGCCAGTCTATAGAACAAAGAACGCTGAGTAATTGGTAATCGAGGCGTGTTACAATGAAGCAGTTCACTATTTCTAGTTCTTCTTGCAGCCACCCGAATATTAAATTTAGAGATAAGTTCTTCAGTTCTAAGTTTCCCATTTAGAATTCTATGAAGAAACATCATATCAAGTTAGTTATTATATAAACTGGTAGGCCTAATTTTACATGTGTCTTCAACAATAGAGAATAAAACATTTATTTAGAAGAAATTTAAACTTTAATGTACAGACCGACATTTTAAGACCATAATGTTATCAATGTAAATCAAGATCCTAAATCTTCAGTTTTCACTCTTTGATTATAAATAATGAAATGAAAATCTCTATAATTACAAACGTTGATAGTTCTACATCTTTGTAATTTCAACATGATCCAAAAAGACTACTGAGATATATCTCACGAAAAATAAAAACTCGTAAAGATATTACAAGCTATTGTTGATTTTCAATATTTAAAATTTGTTCAATCATTTATAAAATACTTCCGCAAGCATTGCTCCCTGACCTATTCAATATTTATATTCACACAGAACAATTCTGTACTACGGTGATGTAAACCATCTTATTTAGGCACTTACCACTGTGGTAAAAACGAAGTTCAAATGTTTCATCTTTCGAAGTAAAGTTTTACAAAGAATACTAAGTGCAAGGCAATATTATTATCACATTATATGCACCACATTTAAAAAAAAAAGTATTTCTTGACTTTCTATTGTTAATACATTCCATTCTTAATGTCATTATTCCTTTTCTCTTTCTGTCTTTTCTTTATGTAATTTATTTCACGTTATTGTAATAATGCTTACCTTATAATGCAAGGAATGTGAGCTGCCAGATTAAAATATTGCAAATAGTGAAATTGTCTTCCAGAGCTAGGTTTTAAGAGCCAACTTGTTTCATGCTTTTGATACAGAATTATTTATACTATAATATTGAAAAAGGTATATTTGTAATGTGTGTTACTATATTTAATTCAAACAAAAAAGAAAGAGAAAATAGGCTCTGTTCTATTATCTTTTGCGTTACACAAAGTATGTGACTATTGCGACACTACCAAAATTCTTCTATAGCCAAAAAACACAATATCTTACTTCATCTCTTTATTCTCAATCTATACCGTGACTATATTCTGAATCTCTTAAACCTATACCATTCTTAACTTACTATCTTAACATATCTTCCAATATTAATCGTATTTCTAATATTCATAATTTTCCACGTAATCTTGAATCACAAAATCAATCTATCTTCTATTCTATTCATCTCCCTTACGGGGGATTTTATAAAAAGTCACAGCACTAAGGCCCAGTTGACTGCTTCACTAGTTTTGTTTTGCAACGTTTTGATAAAATTATAATTATATAAGATGGCCCGTTCCAAACATGGAAGAATTGGCCTGTTCCAAGTAGTTCTGTTTCAACACTCTTAAAAAAAAGGGGGAAGGCAGAGGCTTAAGACATATAAAAAAAACATGTAAAATAATATAAAGTTTGTAATAAACTAAATTGTGTCTAGAAATAAAATTGTTTACGAAATTAAAATTGAAATAATTAAAGAGCACAACGCTCCATTGTTTTATAAACACAACGCCATCTTACCTCCCCTCCCACACACACACACACACACTATCTTCAAACTGTATCTTATATGCATTCTGTTTGCACATATTATCTCTCATTTTCCTTAGAGACAGTCAGTGTCACATTCGTAAGCACTTTGTATCATTCTCATATTCCAACAATATGAGATAATGCGCTTCAGATAAAAGCAAAACTTATGTTGAAAAATAATCAAAGTACGAGTTCTGTATTCATTATAAATGTACTGTACTTCAATAATTTAATTCAACAAAACATACATCATAATGACATTTATGAAAATAGTCGTCGCCCATTCTTGATGATCAAAGTAGTAGTAAAAATAATAATGATAATAAATGATGAAAATAAACTAAAGGAAAATATGTACGTGTGTCGAAAATACATCTTGTTTGAATGATTGTCATTTTAGTTGTCGTTCGGTTTATTTCCTTGTATGCATATCATCAATCAGCTATTAAAACAAGCGTGAGTAGGTTATTAAAATCCATTTGCATTCATGAAATTTCACTGATGTTAACTAATGATCTACGCAAAATGGAGACTTATATAGAATAGAAAATTATTGGCGATTGTTGCTTTTATATCTAGCTAAATATTACATTGTATTGTCTCTCAAACTCTCTGCATTGCAATCACTGGAGTTGATTTTCAAAGTTTAATATCACCGGTTGGATATATATCTGGTGGATGATTCTCATCTATTTCGTTAAACTTATTTCAGAATATATGTTGTCGACATGAAGTAAAATGTCTATGTGAAATGGCTCATCGCTTCGCTTTAACTTCTTACACAACTCTCATTGAATGGCTTATATGAGGATTGGAATAATTAGAATAAGCAGTAGCTCAGATCTCGGCACAAATGATCACTCACAACCAAAACTCGGGAAAAAAGTAAATTCAGAGGAAAAGATTATCATATAATGTCACATGTTAACAGTGTCGCTGACTTATAGTGACAATAATTTCCATTTCAAAATAGTTCATTTCAGTTCATCTCATTAGTTTCCTTTATTTTAGCAGATAATGTTTATGATTGACTAATTTCACCTACGTTTCTGAGGTTAACATCTGCATATGCAAAATTGTGTTTATGTGCCACATCAGAATTTCTTTGTACTGGAAAGCTAAAAAAATATAGAGATAAAAAAAACACTCACAATTCATAACAGAATTTTAAAAGAAAACAATGAAGAACAAAGAATAGAAATAAAATAAAATATTTCGTCCTTTGAATTGTATTGATGTAACTGCAGTGCATTGACTTAGTTGTGAATTTCCTAAACATGCGAAATACTTTTTTTTTTTTTTAAAAAAAATACGCAATTTGCAGAGTTTTGTAAACATTTTGAGGGCTAGATTTTGCAACTGTTATCATGTTATTGCTCATTATATATCGCCTTTTACGCGAATTGTTTTTTATTAGCTCATAATATTGCTTTCTTCTTCGTCAACTGAGAACTAACATTTTATGAAATTGCCGTTACACAGTCGGAGCGAAAGGCATGTAGGACAATCTGTCTCTATTAATTATTTCTTTATCTGACAATCCGCGAAACGATAATTAAGAAATACAAATCCCAGATTTAACGCAGAAAAAAAAACAATTTAAATTTAAAGAAATACTGATGTAACGAGAAACTTGAAAGTTCTTTCGTAAAAGTGGATTAGGAAGAAGAGATGTGTTTTCTCTATCTGAGGAGACAGGACTAAAAGTAGATACAGGAAAGAAAATTTAGAAGTAAAAAATTACCTATCTTTGCAGTATAAATAAATTCTTATTGTGATGTTATCAATTAAACATGATCTCTTCCTTAACGATATTTTAGATTTTGAAGTACAAAACTCTTACTGAAGTATAAAACTCTCACTGAGTCAAATATATAGAAATTACAAAATTAGGCAACTTAATAAAACATTTGTTCCTACTTCTCAAAAAAAAAAATCTTTTACCAGCAAGTTATTAATGTGCTCTGAAAAGAAGGGAAAATGTATTTTCCCTGCAATTTTGATGCTTGACAATGATCACTCGTAGCAGCTTTGATGTTGGTAGAAATATCATCATTTTCTATAACAATGTATGTCTTCATTAACTTCACTGAGTTTTAATCTCATAGGAAACTTATAGAACATCCAGAATCTGAAAATCTTGAACTGACTTGATCCCAGTACTAGCTAATTTGAATATTAATTTTTCAGACGCCCTTTAAGTAAAACAGATGAATTGTCGAAGTAGTACCTTAATTAAGGACTCTGATAAATGTCTTCTCTTGTTCTTTTTTATAAGAGGTACCATTCTTCAGGGTCAAAAAGACTAATTTCATTTATTTTATTTTTAAAAAATCCATCTTTCTCTAAGTCATTTTTAGAATGGCAGTTTACTTTTCACATACTTTCTGACATTGCTTATTCGTTGAAGCATAGTTTGTAAAAGGTCTTGTTAATCTGGGTATTATTGTTTCATTAAGCTAAGAGGATATTTTATTTTATTTGTATAATTGAATATTTATCTATCATAAACATATTCTCAATTACTCGAACTCAACAATTATAGTTGATCATTTGCATTTAAAACTAACTGAACGTCAGGATCTTTTAATAATATAGCTAAAGAAACTGTTTCGGAAACTATTTGACCTACCTAGTGTCGCCGTTCTTGTAAATTTTTGTTTACTTTTCCACTTGTATGAGTAACTTAAAATATTTGAACGTAATACCTCCGTTAGCAGTCCACAAATCTACTTATGCACACCGTTTTAATCTATTATTGTGATTTAGGGTAGGACAATCAATAAGACGTTCTCAGTTACATACGGTACTGTGTGCAGGTAGTTGTAAACTACTATACTTATGTTAATATCATTTATTTCATAACTTTTAGCTATTGATGGAAATACAAATTAAGTACCGGATATAAATACTCAATATTATATCGCAATATTTTGTAATACAGATACATTTGAAGTCGCATATTAATTTCTTAATTACTTTTGGTTATTTGATGCCAGATTTATGAGAAAGTGAAGGTGAGCGTTATGGAATATATTGGATCTAGAAAGGTAAGCCACGTATTTTGAATAACTGCTGAGAAGCTGCGCTTCAATTCTTTCCTGGTATATATTGCTTTTTTATTTCTGATAAATGGCAGATTTAGATCTATTATTGATCAATAAATTTCAACTCAACAGCTCGTATTCTACAAGCATATCAAAGAATAATGTCTTTATCAACATATCTTTCTGAAAAGGTAATGTTATAATATGTTCATTTCTCTTACGACATTTAATACGTTAACTGATTGTTTTTTTATTATTATTATTACTGAATATTGGAAACAATACACCTCTTCATAACAGACATTCAAAATTCGCAATCATATCATTGATAAATCAGCTACTATCTCGTACATATATATTTGTCCTTGAAGATATTTGACAACGATTTGCTATATACAGTAGATTTGATATGTAATGTAGTGTATATTTTCCCCCGACCTCTTCCTACATTTGAACCCACAACCATATTCCAATATTCCTTCCTACCCACGCTTATATCTACTAAAGCATCTAAGCAACTTACCGCTCTCAACTCTAAGCTTCCTTACATGCATGCGTAAATAAAGAACGAAACAATACCAGCATGTATTATATCACTTGCACGATAAATATAAAATTCTTGCATGGAAGTACATTTCTTCAGAATTTTGTTATTATAGTTTTATTTTTATTTTAAGAGATTAGTTTTCTTTATATTTTTGGAGTAAAATTTCAATTCATTTAAAGTTATTTTCTAGTTCATTATTTTTTTAAAATTTTATCCATTAAAAATTAGAAATAAGATATTAGAATTTGTATATTTTAAGAGAAAACCTGTTAAGCAATTAAGTTTGTAATTGATAACTGCATTATTCAAACATTCCTGCAAAATAAAATTCAACATTAGACTTTATTAGATAAAAATTAAATTGCTTTCTTAAAAGAATACAAGTTACTTTATGTAAATTCCTGAATTATTAGAACATTCAAACAATTTCTGCTTCTAATAAATATACATATGTTATTTTTACCAGATCAGCGAACTGAATATTGCCGTCAACGATCTCCGTGGCAAATTGTAAGTATATATTGTGAATTTTTTCTCTTATATATAAATTAAGATTAAACAGTTATACAAAATGTGCATAACCAAATTTCAAGTTTAAACTGTAAAGTTAAAAAGGTGATTGTTAACATTGACTGTTAACATTGCAAGTTAGAGCATCGAAATGGTCTTCAACAAGATTCTTCTCTTTAGATGTCATATAAACAAACAGAAAGGTCAACAAACTTCAAATGTAGAGTTACAAAGTATCCCCAGTGACATAGTAAGTTAAAATATCGAAATTACAAACTCTACAAAGTCAAACAGCGATATTAAATAATTCTACATTACAAACTGGAACGTGTCACAAGAATTAGCATACTATTCTTGTAAAATATTTGTTAGTGACAAGCTTCAGGTCTGATCATGTGATTGCAATTGAGCTACAATTAAATATAGTATTATCCATGCAATATAGTATATTTGTGCAAAATACAACAACGTTTCGAACCTACATGGAATTTGTCTGCGAGTTTTTCAGGGAATAAAGGAACAAAACTTATTTGAATCCGTCCCACTCATAGTTAATTCCACAGAGACTTTGTCCACACATTCTCCTACGATGTCAACATGTTATCTGGTTTCAGAGTTCATAACACATCCAAAATTGTGTTTCAGCCCTGGTCCAGGTGGCTCTTGTCCAAAATCAGTCTCATATTTGTTATGTGAATAAAGAAACCCACTGTTATTATTATTATTATTATGGTGGCCCGTATCCTTTGTTTTGCTGCAGTTCTCTTCGAAGTACTTCTAATTTTTGAGAGTGGTACCTGTATCCCTCTTTTAACTCGCTTCAAGCAATATTTTTTATTATTTAAGATTGATATTTGTCAAAAACAAGGAATAAATCAGCATACTTAAACTAAAAAGGAAAGATGCCTGCATTACATCACTAGCTTAGAGTCGAAATAACTATGGATACTATTTGAAAGTTGAATATCATGATATGATATATAAGACAGGAAGTCATATTTGCCTCATCAGGAAATGCTAAAACGTCACAGTTCTGCAATATTGTACAAGAGATTTTCTGACTTGGAACCTATTAGAACGGAAATGAAACAATGCCTTGTGCAGTTTTCTGAATTGTAGTATACCAAATAGGTATTTTTTTCTTCTTTGATCCCAAAGGCAGCAGAAGAAATTTGCTTTAGGAAAGCTTTGATTAGATAGTTCTCAGCTAAAGAAAGATAACTTTTTCTGGTTTATTCATACTTATTAAATCAATTCCAAATTAAAATAATGACAATAATAAATATACCTGTTGTTAAACAAGTGTAACAACACATTTTCGCCTTTTATTCTATGTGCTATATGATAAAATCCCTTAGATTATGCTTATCTAAGAACAAAACTCCTAAATTTGCTAGTCCTTCCTATGGTTTTCAATCTGCAAACATTTTGTTATGCTAGTTTCAATAATTTATTATGGCAATAGATTATCATTGCCTACATTACAATTAGGTTAATCACTCTTAGTTAAGGAAATATAATTTTCACATTTCTTGAGACCAATTGCGAATAGGTTGATATTTTAGTTTGAGAGGGTTGTAATCGCCCTCGAAAAGATTCTAGTGACATTATATTGCAAAATAACTTTTGGATGAGTGTAAAGGATCGCTAATCCTATACATGGTAGCATATTCTCCTTTTCCTCCCTCGTTCCTTGTTTTTCTGAATGCCAATAGTTAGGCATATAACATTCCAATGCATTGAATCTTTGCCCAAATACACACAAAATGGTCAATCATCAGAGAATAAGCAGTACACATTTTAAACTATTTTGTTTTATTCCTTGTTGGGAGCAGTTTATTCTACACCTCACCACTCAATAATTAAACTCTTGATAACAAACGTAACAAAATATCAAAACCTGCACGGACTATCCTGAAATAATTGATTCAGTTTATCAATATCTATTTCTTGAATCTAAATGAGTTATTGTGAATACTTATGGCGCGTAAACGAAAAGAAAAATGAAAAGAAAAATACATGCAAAGATAGGAGAGACATACTTGCAGGGCGTACTTTTACACGTTCTTGAAGTGGTCCATAATATTGACCAAAGTGTATATTGTTTTTTATTATATCTCTGAAATGGTGACATTTCAGACCATTATTTGCTATATATATTTTTTCCTTATCTCGAAGTGTTCTTTGGTCTCAAATTATCTTTTTGTCAAGTATATCTAAACGATTATTTATAACACTATTTTATCTTTGAAAAAGTATTTTCAACATAAATGCCAACCAATCTTTTGATATTCAATATTCGTAGGCTGAAAATGAAATCCGTGCTAACTGAAAAAAAAATGGAAAAGTTTGGTTTAGTGTCAAAATGTGGGCTATGTGCCAAATACTAATAATACTATGTACCCAGTTAAAATCGGGCTATCTAGTATTCACTGTGGAAGTAGTTCAAATAATTGGCAGAAGAATGCGCGTGGGCCTATGTGCTATCAGTTCTGAAGGAAGTAAAATCTGGGTTTTTAATTCAACATTTCCATTTTGGTACTTAGCATGAATTTTATAGTCAATCTACATTTGAGTTACTTACAGGGATGACTTCAGCAATTTGTCTTTTTGCCTTTTATGGAGCTTTAATAAGGATGAGGTTAACGATGGAATTCTCTTCACTATCAGCTCCGTAGAAGATAACAGAAAAATTGCCGATATTATCAACTGTAATTATAATATTGAGAAGTATAGGTACAAATTTTATTGTAAACAATGAGTTTATTTTATTTATTTATTTATTTGGTGCTATTACCTGATTTCAATACATTCTTTTTTATTCATTCATTCTAGCATGAAACCAACACTAAAGAAGGTTTCCAAGTATGAGAACAAATTTGCTAAGCTGCAGAAGAAGGCCGCTGAATTCAACTTCCGTAACCAACTGAAAACTGTCAAGAAGAAGGAATTCACACTAGAAGAAGAGGACAAAGAGGTACGTACTATACAAATTTAATTTAAAAGTTAACTATTTTTTTTTGTTTCAAAAAAATCAAAATAGAGAAATATACATGGTGTCCCAAAAGTAATGGTGAAAAATGAAACCACAGATTCCTGGCACCAAAACAAGAAAAAAATGTTTATATGACATATACTCCGGAAATAGGTAGAGGCGGAGCTAAACAGTTTCGAATGTGGGGGGAAGGGAACTTCACTCCTGCCAGCGGAATAATGGTAGGAGTTAGAAAGGGGGTTCAGAAAGACACAAAAATAATATCGGCTTGACATGTTAAACGCATGTTACATAACTGCGCCAGAGAGTCTCTATACGTCATTTCGGGATTCACCGAATGTCTGTACAGCAGGGGTAATGAAACGGTGCAGTAAAGATGGAAACCATACAAAAAAAAAAAAGGAAAGAAATTGTTATCCATGGCACGATTGCACGCGCATCTACAATGGAAGTCAAAGGAAAGATCACTTAACATGGTTGCATAATCTCAGGGGGCAATAGGAAGTGGTATACCAGATAGAAACTTGCAGAGGGAGAGGATAAATAAGGAAAGTATAATTAGTCGTGTCATGTAATGAAATAACAAACAGAATCCACAACCACATACTGTATTTGTAACGTAGTATCTTACACAGAATAGAAATTCAAATTACTAGGTCATACGTGCTGACAATAAACGTACCTACAGAAGATGTTCAAAGTGCTGTCCTCTTACACATCTATGTAACGTGCTAATCATGAGTTTCGAATGCATTCCATCACTCTCGTTGTGTCGCGTAACCGTTTACATGCATCTTCAATGCGGTTTTGTAAATCGGCAAGTTCCATTTCCTAAGTGTGAAGTTCCTTCCCCCCCCCCCCCCATTCGAAGCTGTCTAGCAACGCCCTGTCCACTTCCGTACTATGTTATTTAAACTTTTTTCTTGTTTTGGTGCCAGGAATCTATGGTTTCATCTTTCACCATTACTTTTGGGACACACTGTACCTATAAATTCATATTTTTTATTTTTCCTATCGCTTTAATGTCTGGCACGTGTAATCATTTCTTAAAAATATTACAAGATTATTCGATCAGTGTTTTTGCTTGTTTCTTTAGAACAAATTCTTAAAATATTTCACGCTGTAGCCAGATGGATATAATGGTGATCACTACACCCCGAAATGCCCTAGTTTACACTTGTTAAAATGACATTTAAAGTCACTTTCAAATCTCTCTAATAAGGCTTCTTCCTCTTCTTCTTTTTTAAAAGACATTTTCCTTCCTCGAATTTTTATTTTCTAAGTATGGTCTTGCTTCCATTTATTGGTCTTTCTATCATTATGATATCCAAATGATAATAACTATGAATATGTATGAGTAAAATAATTTTTTTTAGACTCTCATAGGCACTTTACACTTTAGAATATTTAAAATTTTAGTTATCATAATATTGAGTCAAGTTATTATTGGTACTTTAGATTTTTACATCAAAGATATTGATTACAGTTTGCAGTTAAAAGATAATGGAATGGTTGTAAGAAATAAAACCGTACGTTTACGTATGTGACGTAAAAGTAACATTTCTTTTGTTTTATTAAATGTAAAAGAACGTCAAATTAAATTAAATAAAAAAAATTTGCAACAATGCCTGCTTTGATTTTATAAATTGAAAATTTGAATAAGAAATATTTAATAAATATATGAATGGAAATAAAAACAACAAATTTCATTGTTTTTAACTAACCGTAATTACTAGACAATTTATTTATATATTTGACTATTGCTCTCATGACATTAGTTTTAGTAATGAGGAACATACTTTAAGTTTCTTCCTCTTCTCGATCCAAGAAAAATGTTCAGATATATATATATACAGTTCTGGATAAATTAGTATTGTTACGTATCACAAAAATCGAATAATTAACCTTTTAACACTTACAGTGTTGACATCTAGGTCGCAAGTCATCCCAAGAATGCTGGCCATTTTTGCTACATTTAAAATTCATATCTCAAAATCTAGAAATGTAAAATACATATATCATACTCTGGTGAAAAGTTTGACTTTACTCTTTATTTTTAGATATAATACGTTATATTATAAGAATATGCTTTCCTTTGAAGTTTCATCATAAATGAGATGAAATGTATTAAAAATAAAAAGTTGACAAAATAGATGACATTCAAAGTAGTAAAATCACATTTAGAGAACGACGCAGACAGAATGCTTATGAGCATTTGCCCACCATCTAGTGACGGAATGAAAAACTATGATGTCCAAACGTTACTCAGGACTGCTAACTCGGCAACTGCATGACCAATGACTGTTGAAATAAATTTTGAAATAGACTGTATATGTACGTGATCCGCATTTTAGTAAAGATCGAGCACTCCGTATATATACATTATTAGCACTGTAAGTGTTAAGTCAACCTTTTCTGAAATAAAAATCTCAAAATGCAAACTTTAGGCACAATCACTTCTATTCATATATGAAACAACATAATCATTCTAGTTTACAATATTTCAAATTTCAAATATATTTCTAATAGGGATATTTATTTTCTGTATTTATTTTCTGATCAGGTTAAAATCAAACTTCAGAGTATCGCCTATCTTCAACTTTAATTTCCATACTTTTCCTCTACATACTTTTTCTGTTCTACAAACACTCTGGAATTTCTATTATTTAAGTTTCCTAATGTATTTTAAACTATTTGCTAAATTAAGAATAACTAGAAACATGCGAGTTTTCTCCATTCCTTTAGTTCTTAGAGTTTTACAATACTGTTATTGTCTTGTGTACTTGTTCAATGTTTGTGTTTGGTTGTTATTGTTTCTTTGTGAAGATTTTTCATGTTTTTTCTCTCTCTTTCTCTCTATGTTATTTTAGTATTGTTTATTGTTTTCTCTTTATTTTTTTCTTTACGGCTTTGAAAATGAATTTGTGTTGTGCATTGTTTGTCAATTTTTTAAGTTAGATTTCATTTATCAAGGGCTTAAGTTTAGGTATGTTTTGGTTTGCTGTCTCAATATATATTATTGTGCGAGTTTATTTCATCGTCAAAATTTAATTTTTAAAAAATCAATTTCTTCAAAACATTGAAGTGTTTACACACACATACACACAGTTGTATTTCAAGAAATAATTTAGTATTTGAGTATTAACTTGAAAAAAATAGAGAAATTTACAAAAGTAAGTGTTTAAAAATTCTTGTTAAATTTGCAATTCTCCAATTATTTATAATATATTTTTGCTGTGAACTTATGGGTTATAACTTAATTATTACCACTGAAATGGCAACTTCCTTTTTACAAAATGCAATGAAGCATAGTTTTGCAATAGTTTAATTCAGTTTTCTAAAAAAAGAACGTACCATTATTCCAAAATTTATTATGAAACTTATTTCTTCAAAATGTGTGTGCCTTTGTAATTTGATTCTACATTTCTGCATCAAAACTTCAATCAGGTCGCATATGTGATTATTGTTTTCATTTAAGTTACTTACTTGTAGTATTGGTCCAAATTTATGTTCCTTTGACGCAGGTTCTCGTGTCAGTAGCTTCAAAATGGAAGATTTATTTAAAACACTGTGATTTTGTTTAAGATGAAATATTCTATAACCTGAAAATAAACCTGGGCCTTTCTTCCCAAAATTCGCCCTTCTAAAATATTGTTATTTGAAACATGCATAGTAATCATTCCAATATGCAAAACACATTTATGGAATAGATTTAATTTGAAGAGTAACACTTACTGAACTGAAATTATAAGTACACTGTGGAATCTAATAGATTAATTCATTCAAAAATATATTAATAACAGCAAACAAAGTAGGATTGTGCTTCTTCTTATGTATCTGCTCATATAGAACGATTAATTTTTACGTAACTTCTGTAGTATTAGTTAAGGTTCAGAAGCAGAAATGAATGAAGAACAGATGTGTTAATTATGTTAGTAAATTTAACAATTGTTAGTTTGGAATTTATGTCCCTTTTCAATACTGAGATTATACAAAACGAAATTCTACATTTTATCATAACTTCATTCGTCTAGTCTAATATATAAAATTCAAAGTGACTATGTGACTTCATAATTCTTGAACCACCCGACCGATCTCAATCAAATTTTCAACATAGATGAGAGTCGGGCCTAGGAAGTTTTTTTTTTATCATTTCACTTTGACGGTAGAACTCAGGGCAGAAGGAAGAGAAGGGGAGATATATATATATAAAAATAAATAAAACTTAATAACTTTTGTTCCACCAAACCGACCTCGATCACATTTTCAACATAGATGAGGTTCGGGCCTGGAATGGCTTTTATAATTTTACTTTGACGGTGCAACTTAGGGGAGGGGGAGGGAAAAGTATTTAAAAATTATAGAAAATGAGCAATATTAGTGTCAAATCCTTAGTTTTGGGATTGGCTGAGATGAACAGTGACACTTCTGATGCTGTTGAAATATATGTATGTATGTATGTATGTATAAATGATAGAAAATAACCAATATTACTGTCGAATCCATAGTTTTCGGGGTCGCTAAGACGAACAGTGACATTTCCGATGCAGTTTGAATCCAAATCCAGGCCCATTGCCCTTTATATCCAAAATAAAACTATTTAACCCCGTGCGAAGAACGGGCAATCTGCTAGTATGTGCTAATGTCAGAAATCAAAGATGGCAATACTCGCACTAGAGAAACGTGTGAAGGCCTCATTCATCGTAGAATTACTCGGTTACTGGGAGCCTCGAATTCCATATTAATTGTATTTCTTAGATAATAGTTCAAAGAAACAAAGCAGTAAAGATTTGTCAAGACCATTTCGCTTCAAACATTACTCAACTATTTCATTTAAAATTAGATACGTAAATTTCTTATTATGGTCTGTCATATTACCACATAGTCTTCGAATCATCCTACATAATGTTGGCAAGTGGTCCCAGCAAACAAAGTAATTGAAATCTGCATGGTGATAATAGTATTAATTCCATTTAAATCTATTACTGTTGCAGCGTTGGAGTTATTATTAAAATTCGGAATTTGAGATCGATTATAACTCCTAGCTTATGACAAAAAGATATTGATAACGAAATATTAGTGCTACCACTCCTACGTGTTGATGAATTTTTCCCGTAAATCTATTATTTTTCTATTGTTTTTCCTTGTTTCCTTTCTTGTATATCTTACCATGATTAAAATTTACAGAAACAAGCCAAAAGACATGTGGTAATATATTTGAATAGAAATCAGTCTCACTTTGATTTAATTATAGTTGTATATGGGTGTACCTATGCATGTTTGTCTAACATGAAGAATTTTTCCAAAATTGAATAGTAAACAAAGATAATTTCATGGAATGAAGAAAAGTTATTACACTGACATTTCAACTGCTTCTGAGACAATCAGTTTCCAAGTAAAGATTAAAAATTTAAAAAAAAAAAGTTTGGAAAGGTAATAATAGAGTTCTGTGTGAAGAACTAAAAAAATTATAGAATGTAAAAATAAAATTACAACGCATCACACTAAATAAAAGTGTTTGCATTATGGCAAACTACTGGTTTCTCTGCGTCCTGGTACGTTGGAATTCTTTTTATTTCTGGATTACTATATTTTTTTAAATTCTCAGAGTTCCATACCTTTTCCCTAACCATTGATAACAACTACTGCATAAGCAATTGCTTTTTTTGAAGTCACGAAGTTACAAATATTTTACTTTTTAACTTATATAAAATTTTCTGTGCGCGTCTTTTCATAATAGTGATAATAATTTGTGTATATGGCAACGTATTTACGAGGTTATATAAAAATAAAACTTTCTTCTCTTGAAACCACTGTTGGTTAAAATGAAATATTTTATGTTTCATAAAAAAAATTCTTCTTTTAATTCTTTTCCTGTACTTCGTAAAAGTCTGCAAAGGAGACGACGAAATATCAAAATACAGATATGAAATTGATTCATTTTATCTCAACATAAGAAATTTTAACAAATAATTAACCAAATTTTTACCCGAAAATCATACCTAATAATCAGAAATAGGTAGTAGTAATTTTCCTTTACTTAAAAAAAAAACCCTGGGCGGAGCACAACACAATTTCCTTTTCCAAAGTCATTTTTTTAGACTAGATCTCCTATATTTTCTCTCCAACTGTCGCTGTCTAAGTGTCTGTACTTGTCCTCTTTCACAGCCCAAGGACTCCAAGAAGGCCGAATGGCAGAAGAAATAGAGACATTTCATCCTAATGTGATTGTAAAAAAAAAAAAAAAAAAAAAGAAATATCAATTATTATTATTATTATAATACATATATTTTCTTGAAATACAAAATATGATTGATATTTTCTTTTGTTATTCTTTACAATTTATAACAAAACGAAATATAATTTTCCATTGATATGTACTATTACTACATCTATAACTCCATTTTTTATGATAACGATAAAAAATTACATTTATATAATTTAATTTACATCCAAAAGTAATATGAGTTTTGAAATCATTAAGTTTTCTGAACAAAATTGAAAATAAACTTTGACTTATTTATGAAACAAATATTTTAGTCTTTTCCGAAACCTTCCCAATTATCTACCCTTGTTTGTTGTTGGTGTCAATGTCAATTTTTTTTTTAGTTTTTTAAATCAAAAACAAACAAAATTTTGCTTTTATCTATCATCTCTTTTTACTTAGCATTTAAAGTATAGCAAGTGTGGTTTTTGCATTTTAATATTTTTTCCACCTTTTCTCACCAATATTTTTCTTTCAAATTAATCCACCTGTTCTATTTGCTTAAGTAATGAATTGATTTTCAATAATGTGGAACATGAACTAAGTTTTCTTTCTCTTTTTTAATTTTTGTTTTTCCTATTATCAATATTTTAACGAAAGTATAACCTGGAAGTTTTATAGAAATGAAGTTTAAATTTTGTATATTTTGAAATCATTTGCATCTTTTATGGTTCTTATTACTTGAAGTTGATTTTTTAAATAGTAATAACTATAAAATAATAATAATAAATTATCTTAACATAAAATATGGTTTAAAAAAGAGAAATCATGAAAATTATATCACAAAATTATAAGGTAAACAAAAGTTCATTATAGTAATATATATATATAAAAAAATATAAAAAATCCTGGTGAATATCGACTAAGGAGATACATTCTTCCTTTCGGAAACACAGAGGTGAGAACGCTAAAATGAATATGTGTTATGCTTAAACTCTTATTTTAATGCCCTTCGCTACTAACCCTTGTCCTTGTTTGCTCTATGTTCTATGTGCTTTTGTGGTGTGTTGTTCTATGTGGCAGCAGGGAAAGAAAACACTTTTTACTTATTTGATTTCAACAACAGAAAACCATCTATACATTCTGTCAATATCTACAAAGACAGAGTTTAATAAATTTGTAAAATAAATATACAATCAATATATACACATATATAATTTATATAGAGACAATATTTTGTCGTAGATATTTAATTGGTCTCTTATAATATTGATCTATGATATTTTTGTCTTAGCATTTATAACTTTTTTTAATTTCCATCTCGCCATTTTGTTTAACACTACATTATGCTTCCTTTTTTAGCACTATTACTTTTAGCTTTATTCACAGTGTCGCTTAAATAACTAAAGCGAAATTAGATAGCTTAGTATAGGAATACACTAACGATATTTGTTTCAAAAAAAGAAAAGCTCTAAGCTTATATTGTAATATAAGTATCAGTCTAAGAAAGAACATATTCTATCAAATGTTATACATCATATTTACAGTTCGCAAGCAAATATTTGGAATAAAATAGAGAATATTATATGAGCAATTTAGATATGATTTTTCAATTTATTAACATCGTTGCGATAAACTATTTAAAAAGACTTCCTGTAGAAATGTACGGTAGTATTTTTCATTCCATTTTCACTACTATTGTTATTATTACTATTATTAAATGCATTTGTTAGTTTCCTTGACATTTTTGTATTACTCAGGGAAAGTGTGACACGTGGCCAACAAACCACGGAGAAGATTAGGTTCCCCTTTTTTTGTTTTCAAATCTATTGATGTTTTTCCTTTCTCTTTATACTGAGAAATATTGTAAATAGGGAAAAATTATCTTAAACATAATATACAAAGAATATTGTATGAAATAATGCAAAACTTTTACATATTTAACGCATTTGTTGTAATATGGAGATACCGTCCATCTCCTATTTGATAAGTTTGTTTATATCCTGTACAAAATTATGTATTTATGAAATAATAGTTGGAGAATCTACAGTTTCATTTTTATGTATAATAATATTACTATTTTTATTACTATACAAATAACATTATTCAAACACAGATAGATTCGTTGTTCTCTTCTTTTTTCCTTTCATAAGATTCTATTATTATTATTATTATAATTTTTGGTCAGTACAGTAATAAAAGATTGTAATAATTACCTTATCGGAGGATTCAAAAATAGTATATTGGATTAGGCTTATCTTTCTATATGCATACAATTACTAACTCAATAAAGAAAACCTGTTTAACCCTGCAACTACCATACATTTTTACACACATGTTCTACCATTCGGGTCCAATGGACCCTAATTAAGAATCGAGGATATGGAGTAATTTTATGAGATTTTCACATTGTTTTATTGTATGAAAAAACAAATACAGCGCAACAAATTAACTTTCATGAAGAGAATAAAAATATTGAAAAGTATAATCACGGGTCCAATGGACCCGCTTGGTAGTTCTCGGGTTAAGTACCTGAAGGTGTAATATAAAATCTGGTATTTGGACTGATCTCCAACATACCGGAGATTCGAAGAATATAGTGCCAAAACACATAAAAGTTTGTGTCATTCGTAACACAATTGACTATATTAATGGGTCATCAAGCGAAAAAATTGGTTTCAATTCTTTTCCAAAAAATTTTTTTTGTATTTACGTTGTCTTTCAATAGTCTTTCTATAAGCTTACGTTCCTTTCTTTTTCACATTATTCAAATCCCAACTTTTGTTTCTACGTTAAAGGGCGTTTTCTATACAATTTTTGTCGCTTTTTCTTTTCTTCCTATCTAAACTATGTTTATTCATCAAATTTACACAAATCCATTATATGGTAGATAATCTACATTCTTATGTTTTCCTCTTCAAAGTGTACATTGCAAAATACACAATATTCCGTACATTTGATAGAAATATGTTCTTTCTGCTACTGGTAACATTTAATTAAGTTATTATTTAAAAGAAAACAAGTAACTTACATATCAACAAACTTAAATTAACACAATTAATCAATACCTGATATAAAAGTAGATAATGAACCCTATAGTAGAAACAGTGGCGGAACTAGTGACCTCGCAACTTTTGCGGCCATAGGGGAGAGGAATACTTAAAGATAAACGGTCATGATCATGTGTGTGAAAAGCTTGCTTCTGAGTTATCTTTAAATTAAAAACGAATGACTAATATGAGCAAATGTTTTTCTAACTTAAAATATTGAAATATTATTGTTCAAAAAAAATATAGTGTAGCTCAATCGCTATTATTTCATAGCTCACAGAGTTAGGACTATAGGTAGAAATACTATGCGGATGAAAATAGCTGAAAATTATTTATTCTAGATCAATAATTGTAAAGTCGTGTTAGCTTATAATAAAGCCTGTAAATTCAAGTAATTTCAGCGTCTCAGGTATCAACTAACTTGCGGTCGAGCTGTAGGTAATTCATAGTTACATCAAAATATTAGGAGAAAAGGAGATCAATTTTAGAAACTATTCGTTAAAAGTTTCTATATCTGGTTTTGAATAAGTGTCTTATGCGATTCTCTTAGTAGTTATTGCGCCTGATAGTTAATGTATCGATTCAAATTTGAGAATAGTGAAAAATGTTATCTTCTGTTTCAACTTGAAATTCAAGCCTTATATCTAATATGTAATGAGTTAATGAATCAATTCAAAATATACATAAAGTTGAAATGTATGTGTAAAATTGGAATATTTTGCTCTTTCGCTACTGGATAAAAGGGGTTGAAGAAAAATCGCACAAAGAGCTACTATGAGAACATTATATGATTCCCGCGTAAAGAAGATTTCTTGTTATATGGACTGTACATCAAATACAGTAAAAATGACACTCTATTCAGTTTGTTTTTCTATGTTACAACTAGTCAATTTTCGAGCTTAATGCGTATTTAATGGACAAATAGAAAATGAAATTCTGAAAAAATAATACGTGAAGAAGAGATAATAAAAAGTATTTTTGCAGGGAAGGTTTGAAATGGAAGTTCCGCCACTATGTAGAAAGCTTCTAATATATATATACATTATAATTTTTTAAAAAACAGGACATAATTTACCTTAACTTATGCGCTGCATAAGTGAGTAGAAGAATAATACCATTTACCTGTAAAAATAACTCCTATTACTTAATGTTAGGAGCATTTTAACTAAATGAAAACCGAGTAGTTTAGAAATACTAATGCTTGTTGTAAATATATACTCTTTGTTGTTGTTACTATTACTTTAGAAAACTGAATCAATAAACGTTAGAATATTTTAGGATAAATATTTTCTTACGATGTTCTTTTGTTTTTCTCTTCCAGAAAAAGCCAGAATGGTCTAAGGCTCCTGATGTAAAGAAGGTAAAGGAAGGGGAAGGGGAAGCTGTAGAAGCATAATTTCTAAAAACAAAATATTATATACACGTTTTGAAAACAATTTGCATTTTCAAAATTTATTATATACTACTTTCTTTTTTTTTTCTACATTATGATACAAAGAGTAAGTACTGGATCTTCTCAGAAATTATATTAGAGAGAAAAGTTAAAAGACGTAAGGGTATGCAAGATTTTTTTGACAAGGTCATATCAAAATAACAGCTTGCAAATGATATAAGAGAAGAAAGTTTTCTTGAAAATGGTGTTATGTGTTATCATTGTTTCTCAAGAATGCTTGCATGGTTTTCTTTGTACGATTTTTCGTCGAATGAGTTTCCATCTTTATAAAAAAAGGTTTTTTCTTTAAAATAAAATATCTATTGCATTGTTTGCAATGTTTTGTTGGAATGAACATTGACTTTGAAAAAAAAGAAAAGAAAAAATATCTGCATATTATCTTGCATATTGCTTGAGTCAGTTTTCATTATTCGTCGAAGAAAGTCAATCTTAATAATCCTTGTACATTCTGTGTTATCAAAATTTTGTGTTTACTAAGCGGCGTCATGTATTCATCATATGTATGTTAATTTCTTCTTGATTATGTAAGGGGTATGTCTTCTGTGTAATTATGTGTTTTGTTCAATACCTGCACATGCCTGGTTAAGAAATTGTGGGGGGAAAATCAACCTGACTTGTGTCTTTTTAACAGCGATGTAAGAAAAGAATTAAAAGCAAGTGAAAACAAATACACAAATTATCATTACAAGCAACACATATTACACACACACCCTTCATAAATGTGAAAACCTTTGTACTCATTTTATATGTGACGAACCTAATGTGAAAATGCAAATACGTTCAAAAAATGGTTAATATTTTTTGTCTCTGTATGAAAAGAACAATAAAAAGTATTTTTAAATATGATCTTTCCTTGTTATGTTCATCGTTTTCTTATCTGTTGATCTCCAATCCCTGTTTCCATTCTTAACCAAATTCATGTGTTGGGTTAACTCGTGTAATAGTGTTTTCGTTTTTTCCTCTCGAGATATGTGCTTATAATTGACCTGTATATTTTGCACAATCTGGATTTAAAAGAATTTAATGCTTTTCTTTAAAAGAAATCATAAACTAAACTTACAGAAATGATCAATAGAAAATAGGTTTAGAATAGTAGATGTATCATTATAAATAAGTTTTGCATACAAGATTAGTTTCAAGTGCCTTTTCAGCTAAGATATAAATTAGTTAATGACTGGTTGCCTTACTTTTGCTTGTTGATAATATCAAGTATTTAATGTGGATTAGAGTGGAATAAATTTGAGTAATATATTAAAATAATGAAACAAACTCTTATAATTAATGAAGAAAGTAATATCTTCTTACTTCTTATTACATCATATGTCTCAAATATTTTAGTTTATGTGGCTTGGATTATTATTAACAACAATAACTCGAATATAAAATATTGTTTAACTAGGAGTGCAGTATTATATGATCAGTGAGGAAACACCCGATTTTTCACACACGCTATATCTTACATATGCCATTCAGTGAAATGAATTCACTACTTGAACTCCATGATAGTGTAGTAGTAGTGTATATTTAAAAAGATAATTAAACAAAGACATTTTTAATGTTTTATATACGTATATATGCTATGCAAAACATGTAAATATGCCATTTTTAATATAGTACAAGTAATTATCAGTTATCAATACCTTCAAACCGATATAGATATATAAATATTGAATTGTGTTGCAATATCAGGTCAATTATAGATAAACACTGAAAATTTATCTATGTAAATGTCATTCTTATGTTATTTTCATAATTTGTTACGACCTTGTTTAATGTGAAATGGGTGTAACTTGATATGTTTTTGTTCTCAATGGTGGTTTAAGATTGAAAATTTCTCTTTTTATATATAAATTTTCTTGTGTATGATTACCCCTAAATTTCGCATGAGAAAATCGCATTTTTAAAATTTAAATAATGGTAACAAAAAAAGTTTCTAAAATAAATTCTTCGTTGCAATTCGTTTCCCTATCCCATGTTATAATTATGGTTTTGTTTTGGTAATGAATATTTTTTTTACTACTGACTTTTTTCGTCTCAATGAATTTTTAGTATGATAAAATTTTGTTGGCATATGCAAAGAAAATTCTACTCACATATTCTTTTTTTCGATGTTGGTTTGATGGTGCATAAAATTATATTTTATTCTTCTTTTTCCTACATTTATGTAATAAAATACACTAACAAATAGCAAAGGTAAGTACTTATTACTAGAAGAAAACAAGACAGTTTTGGAGTATTGTAAAACATGATCGTTGATTTAAAGGAAATTTACTTTAAAAAGAAGAAGAACACAATGTACAGTCGTGTTCAGAAAATAATTGGACTATCTTTTTCTAACATCCCTATTATAATGGTCTCGGTAAGTATTCTTAGAACTAAAACAAATATTTTCTAAGGTTTGACAAAAAGTTAGAGAACAGGATGGGCAGATATTCTGCACTTAACCATTAATATACTTTAAAAAGCGAAGCAATAATAAAAGATACATTTGTTTCAAAAATTATGGTAACGAAGTGAATTATTTCTATGTTATACAAGCATAAAGAAGCCACAAACAAAATCGAAAAGTTCCCAAAACTTAAGAAAACAATTCTTAACAGACTAATTGTGACTGATGTGGGAACATGGTACCATACCATTCTAGAAAGGATGTGTTATGTTTAACATGAAATGAATAAATTGTTCATTTCATATCATGCTTTTCTTCACCTCAGTTCTCGGCGAAATAACCCTAACATTTAAGATGAGCAGAGTATTTTATGAATTCTGTGTTGAATGCGACGTTTTAAGAAGATTGCAAATGGAAATTGTTCACTTGTGTATTTGCCATATAAATATCAAGTTTTTTTTTTTTTAAAAAAAAGAAATCTTTCTCTACAATTAAATTACAGTGAAATATTAAGAAGATATTACTTAAACAGGTAGATCAAGGATAAAAATATTAAAAATGGGCATTTTTATTTACTTATGTATCGTACAGGAAAAGATACTTTCTTGCTCATAGGTGTGGCTTGTGAACTATTGTGAGTACTATTGATAATACTGCATGGCGAAAAATGTTTTCCATTCAAATTATTTTCATATCAAAATTCTTAATAGGACTTATTTACGTTGCGAGTGTGTTTCAAATATGATTTTATCCTCGTGTTGCTTTTATTTAATACTTTCTACATGCACTTGGCTTTCTTAGCTTTAAAACACTTCTCTATTCTTCCATTCAAGAGCTAATTACATACGTAGTCAGAATCTATCACAAAACATTTTCACTTTTTCATTTTTAATTTTCTACAATATTTTATTTTTTCTTACTTGAGATATGTGCACCAAGTAGGAATCGGTGAATTTTGATTTTTTCACATTTTAATCAAGTCCTATGGGTCTCATATTCAAGTATTATGTTTCACAATAATAAGTTTTTAATATTAAGTTTTAATGTTAACTTACAATTTTACTATTTCATGCATTAATGTGTTTAATTTTGTTTAATTTAATGTATTCGCTTGAGTTTACGTATTTTTGATGTTTTGTTCGTCTATTTTTATTAAGTTCTTTTCTTAATTACAATTTTTTTTTTAATTTGCTTTAGTATAGTATTCTAATAGGTTCATGTAAGACGATATGGTACCCCCAAAGCAGAACATTTTTCAACTTTCTGCGATGACTTACGAAAAATCTAAAAACATGAGGGAGTCTGTATCAGCTGAAAAATGGTCTGTAGATCCTTGGATTCACCAGATTGTAAAACTGAAAATCAAATGGCTTGTTCAAATATGTAAATGGGGCAGTTATCAGGCGCGGAATGCTAAAATAAAGGAGAAAGAGCAATTTTCTAGTATAGGTACTGAGTGCATCCTCTCAGCTCAGTACCCACAAAAAATGCCTACATAGCCCATAAAGTAAACTTATACCCACCGTGAACCCATCTCATGCACTACACCTGGAATTTTTGTATTGTGCCAGCATTGTAGAACTGTTCCCTAAAATTTCACAAAAGCCACATAGCACTGATGACAATTAACTCTCATTGTTTCTGTTCTTGGCGCATCACATCTGAATTTTATGTTTAGAAGTGTAGGATTACTAGTCTAAAATTATTACAAGTGCTTAACGACGGATAAAGTAAATGAGTTTATATGAAAGATGTCTATATAGAAACTATTTTCCACCGGCGATGAATTTCTGCAGTTTACAGAAGTTGTATTTTGTTTACAAGTGGAACGCTACTAGTATGAAACCATGACAAATGCTATTGAAACTCGTATCATTGTCAAAACCCACTTGTTTTCACTACCCTCGCTTATGCGGATACTCACCTTTGCTGACGCGCCTTCTCCCTTCTGACGCACCACCTCGCTAGCTCTCGGGCTCTACAGTTTCGCTCTGCTATGACTCGGTTAGATAGCATTCGTGCTTTTTAGTGGCGACCTAGCGCAGGTTGTTTTGTGCTTTTTGGGCTGTAGTGTTTATGCATGCATCCGGACGCTGTATTTATACGCAAATCGTAAAAGAATTCTAATTTTTCAACAATTGCTTATGATACCCCCTTAAATTTTAACTATGCTATGTGGATATTTTCATGTAGCCCAGCATAAATCATTTAGAAAACAATAAGAAGGTAATTAGTGAAAGAATTCTAATTTTTGAACAATTATTTCGAGTGGTGCGCCAAAAGTAAATCTGCACGCATTTTTTAACATGTTACATTTTTTTGGTATACAATGATGTAATTACATTTGTTCACAGCTGTAGTGTTCGGGCGGATACCTTCACTGCATACCTCCTCTAAGGTCTTTATTCTTGCATTTTTTAAATAATATAAATCGTGCTACAAAAAATCATATTTTTCGTATGACTATTAATACTGTTTGTGCTTCTCTTGTCCAGGCAGCATTGTTTTGAAATTACAGTGAGAAATAAAGTTGAATGTCGTCAGGCGCTACTCTTTTCTGATTGGTAGTTGTATGCAAGTACAGATGAAAATAGAAACTGCTTCTATTTCTTCCAAGTCAGGACCCAAATAAGGACAGCAGAAAATTTCAACCTGAACTAGGGGCAAGTTACTTCTCACACGATCGTTAAGTAAGGTCGTGAATTTTAGATAGTGAATCGCAGCCTTACTTCAGTCCCGTCTGAGACAGGCTTAACATACAAGCGTCAATGCTTTTTATCTTGAGTAGGTTAATACCTAAAAGTGTTTAAAAGACCGTTACTTTACTCTTACAGTTGGGAGGTCACGTCGTGTTTTCTAAAATTTATAATTTAATTCAAATGTTTTCTTCAGTGTCATCATTTACCTTTTAATTTCAATTATGTATCTACGTGCAATATTTATTATATAAACTTAGCAATTCACAAATTATTTATTACGACAAATTGTCAGAGCTTATTTGAAATCTGTCTTCTCCACTGCAACACAAATTTTAATTTTTTATTGTACGTACAGCGTACTTCCATTTTCCACTTATTTAATACGGATTTATTTTCTAATGTCCTTTTTATCTCTTTCTTTATCTCAAATCCCTTCTTTCAATATTAATTTTATCTTTGTTTATCTGTCAGTTATCATTTTATCTTCTAATTTTATTAATTTAATAACCTTAATATTCCACTAATTTCAAAAATTTTTTTCTTTAACTTCATTAGGTCTTATATGCAATTTCCTTCTGTTTTACTTGCAAACTCGCCACTTTGCTTCTATTTATTGAATTCTTCTTACATGTTTCTCTAAAAGTTTAAATAAAACCCTTTGTTAGTTTGTTATCTCTATCTAACTAACTCTATGGCCTATGGAACCCGGAGGTTCAATGCCGCATTCACAAAACCTCTCCATCGACTTCTATTCTTAGCCAACTGGATCCAGTTTCTACTTTGTATTCCTATTTCTGCGAGATCCATATTATCCTGATATTTGCGTCTATGTATTCCTAATGGACGTTTTGGTCTTAATATTAATCCTAGATATTTGAAAGTATATACTTTATCGAAAGTATTATTTGATATTTTCAAGCATCCATAATATGTAGAGTTACGATCCCGACGAACTTCCATGTATTTAGTTTTCTCTGCATTTACATCTAAACCCATGTCCCTGCAAGCATTTCTAATACGATCTCTGCATTTCTTTCTATTGTTTTCCTATCATCCTCTATCATCAGCATTCCATTACCTAGTGAATACTATTCAGCTCTAGGCCGTGATTGCTATCTTTAATTTTCCTTATAGCGCACTCCAGGACAAAGTCAAATAATAATGGCGACAACGCTTCTCCTTGTTTCCAGCCATTCTCGGTGTGAAAGCTCATGAACAAGAATTTTCCTACCAGGACTTTACTTTGTGATTCATTTAAACATACCTTAATTAATCAAACCAGCTTTTTTGGTATCCCAAATTCTCTAAGAATATTATACAATGTTTCTCTTCTAAGGTTTAGAGTCGTAAACCTTTCTAAAAATCAAATTTGTTATCTCTATTAAATTAAATTCTAAATTAGTTATATTCTTCCTTTGCACACTAGAACTTAATTTTAATAATTCTTATATTGCTACTATGTTACTATATGTATGACATTTTGAAACTTCTCTTCATTTCTTGAACATTGTTCTTGGCCTCTGAGCTTTGTAGCTTTCTTGCACTTCAGCACTACTTTTTCACATGCAATTGCATCACTGCCTGCAGTGTCTTAACGTACTTCTTAACCTCTATATTTTCAAATATTCACAAATTTATTGTCATTGATTTTCATCAATATTATCACTCTATAGTACCTCTCATGGGGTTTTTGTTTCTAAATAATTATTTCCTGTATTTCTAAACAATTCCATAATGATTTCTCTGAGATCATAAATAAGCTAAAATTCATTTTCTAGAATGCAATGTTATCTCTTTATTATATTTGTTGCATTATTCCTCTAGTTGTCAATATTTTTTAATAATAACTTTCACTTGTTTTTGTTTTTTTATGATCTTCTGATATCCATTCCATCATTTGTAAATTTGTAGCTTTATTGATATTATTCATCATGAACAATATTTTAAGGTATTTTACATGTTTATCTGAAAATAATTCATTTTATCATTCTTTAAAACAGTAATTTTAAGATCATCAACATATTGAACTTTTCATTCCATCATTCGTAAATTTGTAACTTTATTGATATTATTCATCATGAACAATATTTTAAGGTATTTTACATATTTATCTGAAAATAATTAATTTCATCATTCTTTGAAACAGTAAATTCAAGATAATCATCATATTGAACTTATATCTGTTCTACTTATTCTCATATTTTAACCAAAAATCATAGTTTTTTTTGTTTGTTTGTTTGTTTTCTCGTATTTCAGTATGTTCCTTTTTCATTTTTTTCAACTATGCACTTCGGATAAATAAAATAATTAACTGAATTTACTATCCACATTTTACTTTCTAAATGAGTAGGAAATATCTCTTGATTCATTTTATTCCTCTCTAATTATAACATTTTAGGAATAATTATACGTAATTTTATAAATTGTATAATGGCACGAAAGGCTACTATTTACAAAATTGTTAAATACAGAATAAAAGCAGTTGATTTCGAACTTTTATTTGATCTTTTTCACAATGTACGTAGCCTGTTTCGTAAGTTAATTTCTATATAATTATGAATCAAACCTTTCTACAACTTATTTTCTTCGTAATACTTCTTTAGAAACTTCTATTTATAAATTAACATCATTAATACAGAATACATTTGCAGTAACTCTTCGTAATAACTAATATTGTGGGAGAACGGTGACTCAGTGGTAGAACGCTTACCTCTGGTGCGTGGGGTCCCTGGTTCGATTCATGACCAAGTAAGTTGGTGGTGGACAACATCATGTCCGTGGATTTTCTCTGGGTATTCTGGCTTCTTCCCACTTTCTCATTCCACCATTTCATCCATTATCATTCACTTGCCTTAATCATCGTATCCCTTAGCCTAAAGGGCATAATGGTGGAACGTTAAACTGAAATATTTCATTTCATTTTAATATCGTGGTGTCTGGAAACTTCATTTCTATTTTTTAAGTCACTTTCTTTCTTTCTTTCTTTTCTTGTCTTCTTTCAATTTGTTTGACCTAATATACTATTGAATTTCTATAAATGTACTTCTATAAATGTTAATAATTTCTTCCATTAAAATATAGAAATCTGAAGAAGACACTCCAAATCTTCTAATAAAGTCTTCTCGATTGCCACAAAATATGAAAATGAAAATTCTTTCTTTTTAAATCTTGTATCCTGTTTGTTTGTTTTAATGTTTATTTCTAATTACTTATTTCTCTAATCTTTTATTTTATCATTTTATCATATCAATCTACTTATCTGCTAGTGATTTCTCAAAGAAAAACTCTTTATTGCCCCATATTCCAAATATTATTTTGAGATTTTAACTTTTTTTTTTTTTTTTTTTTGTCTTGTGATATTTCAATGCACTATCCCTAAATGACAACATTCTCTTATAGTAAATAAAGTTATTTTAGTTCATCGTTCTTTTACTTTAACCATTAATTATTTTGTTTTTAATTTTTGGTCTCTGATTTTTTAATTCTGCTTCCATTTTCTTCTTCAATATTTTGTGTATAATCTTTTTTTAAAATATATAATGTTTTCGTGTATAATCTTTTTTTAATATTTTTTTTAAAAATTTGACTAACCTTAAATTTTAACTTTGTTTAATGAAGTTAGTTCAGATACGAGTTGTTTATGTTTTCTGTCTATGTTTGTCTATGTCAAAATGTCTAAATCTACATCTTCGTCATCACCATACATATCTTCTCATATAGACGAATTGCCGTAAAATAAGACATTACCGTCCTTTACAATCTCCCATTAATCTATTCGTCTTAATGCAGAAATCATCTAGTTTATATATTAGGAATTCTTCGTTTATTTTGCTGATCTTGAGATTAATGATTTTTATTTTATTTTTCAACTTTCTTTGATTGAAATACACAGAATGTTCTTTTGTTAAGTTATTACTGTATTCTATATCTATTCTATTTTGAAGCGAAACGAAACTGTTAGTTATTCCTTCCGGATTTGGATCAAGTTGGTTATTTACTCTGTTTTATTATAAAAAGTTTGTGTTCATTCCATTATTCTAGTCAATACAAGAGCGAAAGAAATAGAAAACGTTTCCTAGTTATTCATTTATCTTTCATTTACCCTTATCCTTGTTATTATCTTTAACTTGGAATAATAATTGTATGACGACATCAGGTTAGATTAGATCAATTTTCATTATCCTCATATTTCTGCAACATATCTACAAAATACTAAAAGCAAAGGACACGTGAGTTAGATATACAGTCTTAGTCTAAATGACATTTCAACAAAATATAATGAGCAAGAATGTAACGTGAGTAATACGGGAATATACGAAGTACCTTTTTTTATAGTTCTGTATATACTCACTTTAAGGTTGCCTAATAGCTAGGTACACGCTGTAGATTGAACATATACTCCCGTTATATATCACAGTATTGCGAGCGGTAATAATGTTTAGAAAGAAATGTAAGCAAAAGGCTAGTACTCATTGCATAAAATCAAAGTATTCTTCTAAGTAGCGCTTTCGAAAGTCCCTGCTTCCATCTTCAGCCTAGAACCAATTCGAAGAGGATTTTTTTTTAATATTCCTGTTTAGCCGAATCGTTAACACGCGTGACTTTGCTGTGCATTGTCTTTGGTTCTATTGCCGGTGGCAGCAATAAAATTTTTCCAGTGTTGATCCAGCATTATGAGACATTTTGGGATAAACCTGAACTAAGAGGCAGTGAACTTTGTTCCAGAAAACCGCAAGAAATAATAACTAGTGCGCTGACCATGCATCATAAAGTTGAACGTGAATCATCTGCCTGGCCATAGTCTTTCATAAACTATAGAGCCACGAAGTTTAGTTTAGTAAATTTTTTTTCTATTGGTGAGTTGATTTCATCAATATTTCAATTATATGTAATTACAGAAAACTGAAAACAATATGGCTTCATTGTTATGTCTCTCCTACAATTGGCTTCATCTCTGTATACTGAATGCTAAACTCTACGTTGCAAGATCCAATCAAGGACTCTGGCCGGTCATATGGTGTACATTTCAGCGAATAAAGAGTGGTCAGCTTAAATTTCTCACAGATTAATACAAATACAACATACTGCTTGGTGTACAACACTTCTGAAATATTAAATTATTTGTTTCCAGAAGTGGTGTAGTCAGAAAATAGGGGAGGGGATAAAATAATTATGTTAATCATAATTATGAGAGAACTCGCGGGATGGGGAAGAAGTGGGACATGAATATGTGCCCTAAATTTCTTAGTGGGCACAGACTCTAGTCTTAAAACAGGTTAAGCGTATATCCACAAAAAAATTTTAACATTATATCACTGGTAGTGAATCTATGAGTCTCTCTTGTTGGGAGAAATTTGTGTCCGAAAATCATTCCTAAAAATTTATTCTGCACTTCTTGTTTTGTAATAGTTGTCCATGCATGCTTAGGTTTGGTAAACTAAGAAAAATAGTGACTAGCGGGAGCATAAAGCATTTTTCTTCTTGTAAAGAGCAATAGACAAGTGTGTGAAATGTCAGGACCAAGAAGCGTTAATCGTAATTCGATGACGGATATAGATGTTTGTATTGGGACATGGATTTAAATGTGAAGGACGTTTTAATAGTATTTAATAGCAATCAACAAGCTATAAAAGTTTTATATAGGATACAAAAAAGAACGTATAATATGCTTGCAGTCAATTTTGTTGTCAAGGCGCTACTACCTTTTGTTTTTACTAAAAACAAGTGACAACCAACACAGCGAATTCACTATATATATATATATATATATGTGTGTGTGTGTGTGTGTGTGTCTGTAAACTTCCACGATCGGTCACCACAAAACCACAGTATACAGACATCACAGAACAATATTCCTCTCAATAAGACTTTTTTTTTTTTTTTTTTTTTTTTTTTTTTTTTTTTTTTACTGTCTTTCGCACACGTTCATTGCATCTTTATGCACTTGCATTATCAATCAAGGGTGTTGGAATTTTGCTGATCACAGAAATCTCACTCAACATACGCATCAACCAAATCACTTCCTTTGCGCCTTCACTGGCAGCCACAAATTCTGCTTCTGTGGTTGAGAGCATTACACACTTTTGCTTTTGACTCAGCCACGTAATCACTGCACCGCTGTACTTACACACCATCCCAGACGTCGAACATTTTGTCCTGCTGTCCCCAGCAAAATCAGCGTCGGTGTATGCTTCGAGAACTCCAGATTTATATCTGTACCAGTAAAACAGGCCATAGTTCGTTGTAACTCGTAGATACTTCATTATTCGTTTCACAGCTTCCCAATCAGTTTTTGTAGGTTTTTCTAACTTCTGCGAAACTTTAGCCACAGCATAAGCAATATCCGGTCTTGTAGCTATTGCTAGGTACATCAGGCTTCCTACGGCTTCCCGAAAAAGTACTATACCGGAAATGTTCTCCTCATCATCTACAACTTCCTCTTTAACCATAGACACTGCAACTTTATTGGCTTCATTCATCCGAAAACGCTCAAGAATCTTCTTGGTATAGTTGCTTTGGTGCAGAAAGATTCACCTGTCATTTTCCCTCTTAATTTGCATTCCTAAGAAGCTATCCAAGGAACCAACTGTAATTTTGAATTCACGTTTGAGGTTCATTAGAAATTCCTTAATGTGTTTACCATCAGTCCCTGCAATCAATCCATCGTCTACATATATGGTTACCAACAACTTCTGTCCATCTTTTTCACGTATAAAGAGACACGAATCAGCATCCTATGCTTTTAAGCCACACTGTTTTAAGAACCGTACAAACCGTGCATTCCAGCATCTAGGTGCCTGTTTCAGTCCATACAGCCTACGCTTTAACTTACAAACCCTACCGGTACCGCCATCGTAACCATCTGGTTGTCTCATGTACACTTCATCTTCCAATTCGCCGTATAGAAAGGCTGTTTTTACGTCAAACTGTTCAAGCTTAAGACCCTCGTTTGCAACAACACTTAGCACTGTCCGCACTGTATCGTACCGTGCAACAGGGCTGAAAGTCTCGTCGTAGTCAACACCTGGCTTTTGGACGTAACCCTTTGCCACAAGTCTGGCTTTGTAACGGGCAGTGCTACCGTCAGCTTTGGTTTTCACGCAGCACCCAACGACAGTCCACTACCTTTTTGTTTTCAATTAAATCCCAAACATCATTTTCGTGCAGTGAAGTCATTTCTTCATTCATAGCTGTTTTCCAGAATTTGCTATCACGAGAATTCATGGCTCTCTCATATGAATTTGGAAGGTTGTCATTTACAGCAGCCATCATTACGTACTCGTTAAAGTAGGATGGTCTTCTGATCGTCTCTCGGTCACGAAGTTTCATGTTACTTTTCTGACTTCCATTTTCCTGTGATTCATTAGTTACTGAGCTTCCGTCTTCAGCAACTTCCTCATGAGCAGAAACCTCGTGTTTGATGTCCAATGTAGTTGATTAACTACCGGTACCCGCTTTTCTGGGTTCAAAACTCTTTTCTGGCACAAATTTAACATCATGACTTAATAATATTTTATTTGACGACGGTACAAAAATACGATAACCATCTCTATCTCCACAGTAGCCAATTAGCACTCCCTTGACACTTTTTCGATCCCATTTTTGACGTTTTTGTTTCGGAACGTGCACATAACAATCTTCTCCAAACACTTTTAAATGATTTATATTAGGCCTGTCTTTACCATACCAAAGTTCATACAGACTTTTCGTTGCAACTGTTGTTGGACCCGTTCTGTTAAGTACATATGCCGAGGTGTTTACCGCCTCAGCCCAAAGTTTGATTGGTAGATCTTTCGAGTGTAACATCGACCTAGCACATTCTACTAACGTGCGATTTTCGCGCTCCGCTGCACCATTTTGTTCTGGTTTGTACGGCATTAACATCCGTACTTCAATTCCACGTTGCTCGAGAATTCTCCGTACTTTCTTGTTATCAAATTCTCTACCACCGTCCGATACGAACTGTTTCACTTTATGCCCTACCTGATCAACTTCTGCTAGAAACTGTTTCAGTTTATCAGCTTCATATTTGCGTTGTAGGAAGAATACTCGCCGAAACTTTGTGTAGTCATCCTTGAAACACACGAAATATTTGGCACCCCGTAGCGACTTTTCTGACATAGGTCCACACACATCTGCACTTGTTACTTGACCTGGTACCTTAGTTTTGTCTTTACAAGAACTAAAGCTGCTTCTGTGTTGTTTCCCATAAACACACCCTTCACAGAATACATCTTCACCATCTTTAACATCAATGCCATGCAATTTTAGAACACTTAAAACGTGACGCTTGTTTTGATGACCCAAGCGTTCGTGATACAATTGTAACGATTCTCATACACGACCTATGAACACTTTTCCCGGTGTTTCTGATGGATTTACACGCATATTCAGAACCATCAAACCGTCGATTGCCTGTCCAGTAATAACTACTTGTCCATTTTTGTTACACTGTATTTCTTTCGCACTTGTAAACCACTCATAGCCCTTGTACAGTGAAACCGACTGCGAAAATAGGTTAAGTTCAATCTCCGGTACATGCCACACATCCTCTAGGTAATTAGTTACCCACTTTCCATTGATTAACATTTCAACGTTTACAGTCCCATGACCTACAACCTTCATTGCCATACCGTTTGTCATCTCCACATTCTTCGGGACAGCAAAGTCTGCGTAGGTTGAAAAGTAATCCCGGTTAGCCGTCATATGTACTGTCGCTCCGCTGTCGTTAATCCACCGATCTCGATCAATGTTCCGTATACCGCGCATAAAAGCAGAACACACAAATGCCGAACCCTCCTTGTCTTGACTTGAAGCAAGTTCAGTCTTGGTTTGCTTCACAGACTTCACACTAAGGCAATTTCGTTTGTAATGTCCCACCTTATCGCATCTAAAACATTCTATGGCACTTGTACTGTCTTTCTTGGACTTATCACGTTTACCGGAATGTTTCCATAAAGTTGACTTGGACATGAACGCAGCAGACGAATCTTTCCCAACCGAGTCATGTATTTCAGCCATTCGTAGTCGTTCTACTAACTGATCCATCGTTCTATCTTTAAGAACCGTAGCCTCCCGCACCTGACGAAAGTAGTTGTACTCAGCCGGTAACGTTGATGTGATACGCAACAACAAAAGTTGTTCCGGTAATGCTACATCGAACTGTCTTTTCATTTCGTCACTCAAATCGTGCAAGTCTCTTTGCACAACTGAAATGTGTTCTAACATACTCACGGTAGGATCCTTTTTCGCGCCAAAAAATTTTCCGCCAGTCTATCAAGACGATGACCTGAACTTTGTTCATAAATAGATAACAACCGCTGCCACGCATCATTCGCGGATTGCACAACACCTAGCATATTATACACATTATCTGATAAAGCGTTCGTTATCAGCAACTGAGCATGTGCATCGTTTTTCTCAAAGTCACCAAGTTCCTTCCTGTATTTTGCCAACACATCCTCTGATTCCATTTCAGCCACGTATGTCGTTTGCTTGACTTTATCGGTAACAATATCGACCAGTCCATGGCATTTGAACAGAAGCAACATTTGTTGCTTCCACTTGCTCCAGTTTTCTGCATTCGTCAACTTGTCTATTTGGATTTTTAAATCTGCCATCCTCGTATCAAAACGAAAATCACTCCACTTGAACAGTCACCAAACAGTTCCTTTGGGAATGGCACACCACCAGAAAACAAGCAGTCTCAAAAGAAAAACCGGAACTACACCTTCACATTACCACGCACGCTGGGCCCATAACCTGTTGGATCATGGATTTAAATGTGAAGGACGTTTTAATAGTATTTAATAGCAACCAACAAGCTACAAAAGTTTTATATAGGATACAAAAAGCAACGTATAATATGCTTGCAGTCAATTTTGTTGTCAAGGCGCTACTACCTTTTGTTTTTACTAAAAACAAGTGACAACCAACAACCAACACAGTGAATACACAATATATATATATATATATATATATATATATATATCAAGTCTGTAAACTTCCACGATCGATCACCACAAAACCACAGTATACAGACATCACAGAACAATATTTGCTTTCCATAACAGTTTGAATGAACAATGAAAAGAGGATAGATTACAATGACTTCATGATCCTAACACTGTAAACACGGAAAGATACGAAGCTACTTGTACTTTTAGGCTACAAGAATAGTAAATATGAAGTTACTCGTGCTTTCAGAATATGAGAATATAAATGCGAAGCTATTTTGCACTTTTTGTGATACAAGAATAGTAACTTTAACAAAAATAGGATCTGACCAAAGCAAACACTTGTTCCTAATTTGCATTACAGTTTCGGTAATGTATCTTTGCCTTCTTCGCCGAAATTGCCGAATGAAATATTGTCGAAACTGTAACAGAAATTAGTAAAAAAAGAAGAAAGTGTTTGGTTAGATTTATTTTTATTTAAGTTGCACATAGGCTAGAATGTATAGCATTCAGAGAGAATAGTAAATGCAAATCTACTGGTACTTTTAGGATTCTAGAATAATAAATGCAAAGCAACTCACGTGTTTACAGTGCGAGAATAGTATATGCGAAGCTGCTCGTACTTTTAGACTACGAGAATACTAAATGCGAAGCAACTCGTACTTTTAGGAGCAAGAATTCATGAAAATAAGCTTGCCGTAACCGAAGAAAATAACGAAAAGAGAATCATAAGAAATTTGTGTAAACGCGTAAGTAGGTTCAGGAAATATATCTGTCCAGATTGAATATGATTCAGAAGGAAAACAAAAGTATCCTGGCTGATACTGAAAATATTCTAGCTAGATGGAAGTGGTAATTCGATAACCTGCAGAAATAAAAGAAAATGAAGTGCATACCGGAGAATCACGGATTAAAAATCTTTGCTTTTAGAAACTGAGTCATGTAGTAAGAAATTTTATTTTTAAAAGTCTCGGAAGTTGATTATGTTCCAGGCGATTTACTAATGCAAAACGAGCCATTTTAATTAAATATTGTTAAGATACTTTTCTAAAAAAATAAAATAAAATAAAATTTCCTGTACTATTACCTAATTTATTCAAAATCCACATGTCATACTAAAGATATTCCTCTTTACTCAAAACAACTATAATATATCTCAAAAGAACATCTAATATAAAATATATACTCCTCAAAAAAGTGGAGGTAATCAACAACGCACGGGCTTCTGTCTAGCAGCACTCCTAAGTATGTTGCCTTTCAAAATATTATTTGACTTGATGCTTCAAAACACTTGCTCCCTTATTTTATTGCTTGAATTTTTTACTACTACAAAATCTTCAACTTCAAGCCTTCAACTCTTTCACTAAGAGATCAAGCTTCTCTTCTGAGCACTGTGCTCCTCTGCCAAACGCTAAGCTCTCTCTGAGTCAAGCTCCTCTTCAATCGAGCTCCTACCTTCTTTACCGAGTATTAAGCTGCGTCATCTCTCAGCACCAACTTTGATATTCACTCAGCATTGATCTATCAACAATAATTTCTTTTGAAGCATCATAAAAATATTCAAATTTTATTAGTTGTGGCTTCTGCTGGTTACGTAGGTTTGGTTCACAGCAACCGGGCTATTTGATGGAATGCGTATACGATATATTGTATATATTACTAACTAACTCTATGACCTATGAAACATCAGAGAAACTCTGACTCTATTTAAGAAAGATAAAATATTACTATTGCCACTCCGCTGTAAGCTCTTGTCCAACATTTTTTGAAATACAGTTAACCTAATATGGAGTTGAAATGATAGATAACCAGACGTAATAGATCAACACTGAATCATTTTACATCAGATAGAAATAAATAAACTCCATGGTTCTGGATAATCACAATAACATTTTAAAACACATTTTTCTGACCAGAACAAAATGAATTATTTAATAACTATACGATTTTTGTTACAGTTTCAAGGACCTAACGTCCTCTTCATCAGAAAAGAGATCTCAGTGTCTGATGAAGAGGACGTTAGGTCCTTGAAACTGTAACAAAAATCGTACAGATAGAAACAAGAAAAAAAAAACTGTGAATACCATGATATATCTCAGCAATTATTCGTAACTCTAAGAAAGCCTATAATCCATTTCTTTTCTTTCTTTTCTATTTTGAATAAGATAGAATACAGAATATCTCTGAAGAATTCGCAATTTCCAAATTGTAAGGTTATGAAGTTATGGCTTAGTAAAACAAAAAGTACGATAAAATGCGAATAGGAAAGAAGCAGGCTGATTCTATCTGGGTTGATAAAGATCTGAAGCAAGGAGATGTCTCGTCCACACTACTTTTTAAATTCCTTCTAGAATTTGAATTAGGAAAATCAAAATTAGCAACGTACTACTAGAATAAGTTTCTTGCATACATGTATAAGACGCTGTAGATGTCCTTCTGCGCGTAAAGAAATCGGACTCGACGTGATGTAGATAAGATGAAGTTTATAATAGCTTGCCGATACAATATTTACGGAAACATCGTAATCAATATTAATAATAGTGTGAATGTTAAAAAGATGAAGTTTATAGTAACGAACCAAGATAGTATGAATAACAACAGTATATATAATGTGAACAATTTTAAACATCTAGATGTGGCGCTAAGAAATAAGAACGAAGGCAAAGAAGCAATTACGAAAAATAAAAAAAGATTAATGGTGAATAATTCGTGTTTCTATTTCGACAAACTCTTTTATTATTGCAATTTTTGATATCGAAGAAGTAGAATTTTAAAATCATAATCCTGCAAGGAAGAATACGTAAGGATTTTCGCAAACAAAATTTTTGAGAAAAATATTTGTCGCGAAAAGAGATGAACGAACGAATGAATGTAGATAGCTGAGCAACACTGAACTTTACAATCGTTACCGAATATTATAGAAATAATGAAGTCAAGTTGCCTAAGATGGGCAGGGCATGTTACATTTATAGGTAATATACGCAGAATATCTATATCTATATCTATATATATATATATATATATATATATATATATATATATATATATATATAGAGAGAGAGAGAGAGAGAGAGAGAGAGAGAGAGAGTCCTAATCGGGAAGCCTACGAGAGAGAGAAATTTGGGTAAACAAAGAAGATGATGATAGAATAATAGAAAACAGGACCTAGAGAGGGGGGGGGGGGTATGAACAACCCATCACGAATTGATTTGACACAAAAAAGAATCCAATGGTGAAGTTTTGTGACAATGAGTTCTCGGGTTCCTTAAACCGTACAGTTAGTATTGATTTTCATTTTTTTTTTAATCTTTCACAGCTAATCAACGGCTTTTTCGTTAAAAAAAATGAAACCGATCCATTTTCCGGGAAAGTAATTTATCCTAATTCCTAGTACTGACTGACTTTGCAAACGAAAATAGATGAACCGTACATTGGCAAAAAATAAATAAATAAAATAAAAAATAAATAAGGGAGAAAAAAGAAAAAAAACAGTGGAGCTTCATAACAAGTCATTAGAAGTCCACACACTGAGCAAGCCAAAAACTAGTTACTTCACGGAAGTCTCTATGACGAGTTCAGTGGAAATGTCTGGTAATGAAATTATAAGGACTAACGTTATTGCAAGCTCTGAATAAATCAGATTTAACTTGCGAACGCCTTTCTGTATGTAATAGAGAAGAATAATGGGTTCATGGCAAAATTGATGTTTCAGTAATGAAATAACTATTCTTGGTAACTAACAGGCGTGACATAGGGATTCAGGATCTGAAGAATCCAAAGTAGGTTTGGAATATAAATGCGATTCATAAAAACTAACTGTCACATTGAAAAATTTATAGACCCCTTTCTTTTGAGAAGCAATTGTAATGGTTATTACATATCTATACATGCTGACACATTCTGCAGAAGGAAGTCCCATATCTCTAGAAAGACAGTAATGATTTTAACTTACAGCAGAATGGAGATAATGACAGCACCTGCAGAGATGTTGCGTTGGCTAGCATGGAACTCAAAAATCACTCTCTACCTTACTTCACCACCCAATGCGGTAGCATCGGGTGGGCTTTGACCTCTTCTACTATTATTCTTTGATCTGTTTTATTTCTGCATTTCTGCATCCAACTTCGAACCTCTAGTGTTTCCAAGTTTGTTGTAAAACCATCTAGCCATACGGTTCTTGTTCGGCCTTTTTTACGTTATTTTCCGTAGCAGTCTGTTGGTTTATATCTTCAATACATATTCTAGCCATCTTACTCATTGTGACTTTACAAATTTCATTATATTTATGTTCTATACTATATAATATTTTCATGACTTCAGGATCTCTATGTTTCTTGTTCTTTAATTGGTTCATAACGTTTGCTATTGTTTTAATAAATTTTTTCATTTTCTTTTGTGAGGTACCATACTTCTTATCCACATGTTACCATTCTCATATTAATATTTTGTAGATTTTAATTATTGTTTCCCTTCATTTAAGTATTTTCAGAAGTTGTTATGTTTGTATAATCTACTTTGTTGCCTTCTATTCTTTCTTTAATAGTATCTTTTTTAAACCCTCTGTTTGTAATTGTTATGGCGAAATATTTTATCTTTACAACTTATTGACATTCTTTATCTTCTATTATGAAAGAATTTTATACTTATCTGCTGAATATAATATTATTAATATATTTTTTGTTATATTTATGATAGTTTTCAGTTATATTTTCCTCAATTTCTCTCATTTTGTATATATTTCCTTCATTTCTCTCTCCCCGCTGCCCATAACAAATTACGTCAACGATGGATTGGCTGTGCAGCTGCAGGAGATCAAAAACGATTCCTTGGGTCACTACATATCTTAGATATCACCCCGCATCATTTTTTAAGAGGTTTCAATAAGAATCATGAATTTGTATCGTCGTTAGTTACGACAATGTTTGACTGTAGGAGTGTGGATATCACTTAAACCAGGAACATGATTTTAAACTAACCCTATATTGTAGCAAATTGTCGTGCTTTGATACACACACACACATGTATATATATATATATATATATATATATATATATATATATATATATATATATATATATATATATATATATGCAATAAAAGCCGAGTTAGGTGTCTGGTACTAATTAATCACCTTTACCTTGCTTTTTTTTTTTAAAAAAAATCCGAAACTGATTAAAACTGTCAGCTTAGACAGTAGGCAGATTTTTAAAATGTATTTGTTGATTTTCAAATCAAATTCGGACTATAAATAATAAGCATAAGTTTTAGATAGTTTTTCTAAACTGCCTTCTTGCAACACACTCTCTTTGCCAAGAACACAGTTTATAGATACAAAACTATCGATATAGATAGTTTTATATCAGAAAATATAAACTGATACCGTGCAAGACAAGATATATCAAGAGGTTAGTAAAAGCAATAAAATGACACATAGGTTAATATAATACATATGAAAACAAAGGATAGGAATGATATGAAATAATGCACATTCATAAAATAAAAAAAAAAACTATGTTTTAGATATCTATGCATACACAATGAATCAGTTATGAAAAGAGATAAAATAATTCACACTAATAGGATTAACCAATATAGAAATTTAAACAAAGATGAGTTCAAGATAGCGAACAGTTAAGGCATCTACAAAAGTAACATGATTAGAGTCGCAGTAGTTTATTATTCGTGATTATTTTATATTAATATACAGTGTGTCCATAAAAATACTATCATATTTTAAAGTGGTATTACGTCGCTTTGGATAATCGTATTTAAATGAAATTGGTCACATTTGAAAGAAAAACTGAAATATCTTTTACTATATCTCATAGACATTGAATGTGGGCCCCACAAATGGCGATGCAGACATCAAGACGATTAGTACCATAAAATGTTCACTGAAATCTAATCGTTTTACAGTGTCATCAGGTTTCAACTTATGTTCTAATTGCAATTTGTAGGAGTAAAACTTCAGTCGCGTATGCAGGATTTTTAGATATTGTAGATTTAGTGATGTTCAACTGCTGACTAGCTCTACGCACAGACTTCTTAGAGCTACGTATAAATGCCTCCCGTACTTGTTCCACAATTCCTTCATTGACAGATGGTCTCTCTGAATGACCTTTCCTTTGATGACATACGCAGTTACGATCCACAAAATCACGGGACCACTTCAAAATTAACGTGTGAGTAGAAGCCTCATGTTGAAACCTTCGCCTAAAAGCACGCTGAACCTGCACCAGAATCTGCGTGCTGTGAGATTCCAAAACACACCAACTTCGTTCTTTTGTGGTGGCCGTAGCCCCTTGAAACGTATTCTTTAATAGCAATACAACACAATGAAAGAAAAAAATGATGTTAGCATATTATGGCATAACAGTACAGAAACATAAAAGCTTCCCAAGTGACCTCCAACAGAAACAGCAACTGCCGGTTAAATATCCAACAGTGAACCCATATGGACTAATCAAAAAGTAAACATGATTCTTTTTCTGTGTTATTGACATTGTTGTCCATTATTAACATGCACAAAATACTTGAATTTTTCTTTCAAATGTGACCAATTTCATTTAAATGTGATTATCCAAAGCGGCGTAATACCACTTTAAAATATGGTAGTATTTTTGTGGACACTCTGTATATTCATATTCATTTCGTATTCGATTAAGCATTATTTGTTTTAAATTTATTCCTATACGTCATATTATTTTCAAATCTATGCCATATTCATAGTTTGTTTATTTCAACGTAGCCTACGTCATCATTATAATAATCTTATTGCATAATCATTAGCCTTATATTTATAATACATGTATCGCTCATCGTATATCTTAAAGTGTAGTCGTAGTATAATTAATCACAATAACACTATCATTGTCCCTTAACTAGTTGGCATGTTCTCGGAATGCTAGCGATGATTTATTCTATATTTAGTAATTGTGAAGAATTAAAATATAGAAAATTCAATGCATAACTACAGTATATTTGCAGAGTATTTTAAATGTACATACCAGATATCTTCAAACGCATAAACATTAATTACAGAGAACCATTTCTTTCTTTTCTGTTTTTGAAATTATTAATTGGAAATTTGTCAACTGCTTTTTCAAAACTTACCATAACAATATGATGGTTAACCGCAACTTAATCTGCACACACATTTGTAGATAGCATAGTCAAAGGTATGGTAATCATAACAATATATGACCCTGTAATTCCGATAAATTTTGACGTTGTCAGATGGACATATTTACTCCAAGGTGATGCAAAAATATTAACAACGTTTAGTGAGCTGGGTTTTCCAATTAGAATATTATCATAATTTCGCAATAATTCTCAGAGCAAAACTTAATAATTCAATAAAACAATAATTGGAACATTTCCATCTGATTTCAGCTCGTGTATTACATGTTGACTCTTCTTCCAACATAGTTGTCCAAAATAATTAAATTTCAAAATAGTATTCCTCGATCTTAAATTCATTTACAAAGCTATTATTTTGGTAACAATAAATAAAATTTCTTAGCTTTGACTTATTAACAAATCATACCATCCACAGTAATTTTATTTATTATAGAAACGTTACGATGTTATATGATTATCATATATTTTATTTTGCTTGTCTTTCTTGTTAGAACTTGAGAATTATGAAACTGAATTTTCATAAGCAGGTTACATAGACATTAAAAGCAAATAATTATGCATTAAGAGTACGAACAAAATAGAGTAAATAATATATACAATTGAAGAAAATTATTAAATTAAATAAAATTTTATGCATAAACATTGAGAAACAAAATTCATAGATAATAAACAGATAAACAGTACAAACCTCGTACGACAAACCGTAAAGCGGAGCATTATATCCCAAGTCCTTCAAAATAGTTTAAAATGTAATTGGAAAATCAACTTCACACATATGACACAATTAGTCCATTTTTTCCAATCTTGAGAAAAGTAAGTTTTGTTAAAATATGAAATATTATTAAAACAAAATCCTGAATCAATCAGTGTTATCAAGCAGTGAAATTTTCAAATTCTATAAGCTAGAATAGAATTAAATCGGAATTAGGATTTTTTAGATGTAACATATAAGACTTGGTATTAACTGGACTTAGACTTGGAATGTACGCAGGAAAATAAGAAATTCATTGATCTACTGTTCAAAAAGTTCCGGTTTGTTATTAATTTGCTGATATTAGTAACGAAACAATCTATATGTGAAAGCAATGAACGAATCTAATATTTTCTTTTAAACACTAATATTCTGAACGTATGCTATGTACTGAGTTATATTCCAGAAAATTTTGCATTTGCAGAAATTTCTGAGTTTATCAACCTGAAACTACAACGTATTACGAAAATTGAATTAATGATAATAGTGTTCAGTATGAAAGAACCCAATACGAGATAACTATTTTATCTTTATTGCAGTCACATTTAATAATGTGACTCTTACACGTATTACAAATCACAGTTTAGTTCTATCTTCTGATTAGTAGAAATAAGATAATCATGTTTTGATTATTTGTTACATATGCGGTACTAGTAATTGATTAGCTGCCATGAATGAAATCTACTTTCTGTCCATCGAACATAGCAGACGTTTCCTGGCATTACTACACGGTATACGTCTTGCAAACACATGAAGAACCAGAACAGCTTCGTAAATTCATACCCGGTACACTGATAAATTGTCCATTCATCCAAAGAACTAAGTAAACTTAATCATCAAAATAGTAATAAAACAAAATTTTGTTAGTCCAACAACTACAAAGAACAAAGACAGTACTACTAGATATGAATCAGAAGTAGCAGAACTTGGCAATGAAGGAAAACTGTGAAAGATTCTAGTAAGTTACGTGGCTATATCATTCATTAGCTTCAACAGACAGCAAATAATAGTGCAACTTCAAGAAGGAAGAATTATCATGTACCAAAAATAGTGAAGAATATTTTCTATAATGCTCTTTGAAGAACCTCATAAACTATCTATAATTTACTTCAATATCGAGCCTGTGACTGAAACTAATATTATTAAAATTTCTGAAGCATAAATTATTTTTTTATTAATATTCAACAATAAGGTTAAAATGATAAAAGTTAAGAGCATTTTTTTTTTTAATTCTTCGTATACATTGTAGTAGGACTTAAGTTTTCGATGCCGTATCCGAACTACCAAAATTTACAGGAGTTTCTTCAGTAAGTAAATAACACAGTAAGTACCTAAATGAAGGAAATGATTTATTTTTTTTTCAATTCTCAATATGCATGACTTTGTTGAATAAGGGAGTATTTGTTAACTAGTGTCTGGAGCAAGTAAGAATTATCACGTAAGTAGACCCTATATAAAAAAATAATTGTACATATTTCCTTGTATATATATTAGGAATCATTAAATATATCTATAGCCTGATAGTGAATCATTGAATCGTTAAATATATCTATAGCCTGATAGTGAATCATTGAATCATTAAATATATCTATAGCGTGGTAGTGAATCATTGAATCATTATATATATATATATATATATATATAGCCTGATAGTGACTTATTACGAGGGTAGTCCCAAAAGTACCCGACCTAACAAAGAAAACAAAAAAATGGGAAAACCTATATTTCTCAACATAGTCTCCTTTTCGGTCGACACACTCCCCAGCGATGTTCAATAATTTCAATACCCTGTTTATAATGTAAACCGTCGAGCTCCTCAAAATAATCATTAACCGCAAACTCCGTCTCTTCATTGTTGGCGAATATTTTACTATCGAGTCATTTTTTTCAACTTTGGAAAGTGAAGATAATCCGAGAGGGCTAAATCTGGTGAATAGGGTACGTCAGGAAGCAATTCGAAATTTAACTCTTTAATTTATCACATCGTGATAACGGATGTGTAAATTGGTGCATTGTCTCCATGAAACAACACTTTTCTTTTTAATGCGGCCGTTTCTTCTTGATTTTATCACTCAAACACTGCAATAAGTTTACATAATACTTGCCGTTGATAGTTTTTCTTTTTTGAAGATAATCAATGAAAATTATCCCACGCGCATCCCCCCCCCCCAAAAAAAAAAAACTGATGCTATGACCTTACCAGCAGATGAAACTGTCTTCGCCTTCTTTGGAGCTGACTCTCCCCTTTCAGGTCATTGTTTTGACTCATCCTTTGTCTCAAGTGTAAAGTAATGACCTATGTTTCATCCATGGTTGTGCATCGACGCAAAAGCTTGGCTTTATTGCTGTGAAACATCGCCAAACACTCGATTGAAACATCCTCACGACGCTGTGTTAGTTGCATTATGAGGAAACGCTGCAACCATCTCACATACAGCTTTCGTGTGTCCAAAGTTTCAATCAATGTGCAATGTATAGCACTTTTTGAAATACCTACCAAGTCTGCTAGCTTACGCACTTTCAGTCGATGGTCATCCAATACCATTTTGTAGATTGTCTTCACCTTATTTGACGTGATCACTTCATTGGATCGACCTCTGCGATGTTCGTCTTTGCAGCTAGTACGGCCTCGTTTAAACTGCCACATAACATTTAACTCTTGTAAACGAAGGAGCAGACTCTCGAAGAATAGAATCTAGCTCGGCTTTGATATTGGTTGGACTGAGATCTTTGAAATCAAAGTATTGTATCACGTAATGATGAGCCATTTTTAACATGTTTACAAATTTACAGAGAGCGTTCACTATTGATAGCTACCAAACAAATACTAAACAACGTAGCGTCTTCAAATTTAATTTTATAAAGTTGGTACTTTTGATCATAGTAATGTTTTTCAAACAACAATCCCCCATCTATACGTCAGGTTGAATACTTCTGGGACTACCCATGTACATATGTCAATTCTTTTTATTTTATTTATTTATTTATTTATTTACAATTTGGTTATAGTTAATGAGTATTTCTTCATTTATAAAACGTAAACTTAATGGTTTAGAAAATATTTTGAGAGTAACTTCAAAATGAACCATTAAACAAAAGGTCTCTCCAAAGCTTAGATCACTATTTCATTCTGCAAATGAAATTCAAGGACGAAAATAAAAATATGTATATATGCTGAAAATTTATAATCAGACAATAGAAAATCCTTTAGAGAATGACCTAATGTAATTCGTGAGTTCTATAAAATGTATACATTGAATACAAATAAGTAACGCAACCAGTAGTAGGGAAGCGTATAAAAAGATGATCATCATCATATGTATTCTACCATTAATGACAGGTCACTTGCTGTGACTGAGAAGCTTCTATGCACCATGGTCTTCAAGTAACCTTGTGGTCTTCACGTGCGATTTTTGTGCTTTGATAACTCTATCAACTGTAGCCTCCTTCGCCCCATTCCTCTTTTTGCTACCACCATACCCTCTAGCATTAAGATGTTAGAAAATTTGAGAGAAAAGTGTGAAGAATATGGGATGGAAATAAATGTTAAAAAAAAACAAAAGCCATGGTGATTGAAACAAACTTTTCAGGGTCAAATATAGAACAAGAAGGGAAGAGAACAGAACAGGTGAATAGTTTTTGATACCTGGATAGTATTTTTATGATGACATGAAATACGAACGTGAGATAAAAACGGAGAAGAAAGCATTTGGGAGGAAGAAAAGTCTATTTTGTAAATCCTTGAATAAAAAGTTTAGAAAAAGATTCATAAAATGTTTCGTGTGAAATATTGTACTGTATGGGGCAGAAGCATGGACATTACGCGAAAACGGTTGAAAGATTTCGAAATGTAGGCATGGAGAAGAATGGAGAGAACTACCGGGGTGGAACGGATAACCTCTCATAACAGGACGGATCTTGTTTCGGTCATGGGAAGCTTGTAATTGGGATTAATTTATCAGACTTCGACTTGAAGTGCAAGTTCGGCACGAGTAGTGAGTTAATCAAACAGTTGAAGTTCCTTTGTTTGAAAAAAAATTGAAACCAAACTATCTAAAAATTTCTAATAATGAAAATAACTCTAATTATTTTGCAAGGAATAATAATTTCAACCTTTCTTCTAAGAAAAACATTTTGTTACATCTTCTTCTCACAATCCATTAGAAGAAAAAAATACACCTACTCAGTATTTAAAGAGATGACATGGTCTCTAGTACATAAAGCTTATAAACATGAATGCAAAATTCTAATAAAATTTAATACATTAAAATAACATTCAGTAATCAAAATTAAACAAATAAATAAGCCAATAAATAAATAAGCCAATAAGCATTAAACATTGAATACAACTATTTAGACAAAATAAAACTGGAACAGAATAAACAGTCTGTTGCAATGTGTATTAATGTGAATAAGTCAGAATTAAAAATCGTTCAATACTTGGTAATTACTCGTATCATGATCGAATTTACAAATGAATACGTAAGATTTGAATGTAGTTATGTATGCAAGTAAGAACAGAATCAGAAAGAAATTACGTAAGCATGAATTAGATAATCACATAACAGTTCAATTTTACAATATTTTGGCTCATGTCTGTGTAATTTGTTGTCAACACTGCGTCATTGATCATTAAATAATAAAAAAAAAAAGTCCTAGAAAATGTGCTTCTCTCGCGTTCTTTCTCTTTCTACACATTGATTAAGGCTTTTAAGATTGTTAAAAATATAAGAATCTTTAATGATGTAAAAGCATTGAACAAGATGCTTTGAAGTCTCGCCAGGTTTGAGAATGTCGTTGATCCCGAGCAGAGAATCGCAATAGCACGAAATGGTGTGCAAAGTATATAGGATAAACTAAAATTTTTGAATTGACAACATTGGCAGTGTCTCATGAACAACAAGCTGCTATTTGTTTACCGTAGATGGCAGTAATTCAGAAGAAGGCGCAGTGCACTCGGTGGTTTGTTGAATTTTAAATCGTGAATTGCAGTTTGTAACGAGTTCCAGTAAGTTCGTAGAAAGAAAGCTGTGAACGAAGCATTAGAGAGTTGTTACAAACTTTAAAGAAATTTAAAGGGCTGCTTATTTATCTCGTAGTAATAGACCTGCAATTATCATGTAAAAGATTGAAACTGTGAGTGCTCTAGAATTCAAAATAAATAAATAAATAAATAAATAAATAAATAAAATAAAATAAAATAAAAAAGAAATTAAATCCGCAGAATTTCGAGTGAAGAAGAGCTGTAAAATTATGAGCGAATGGCAGTACAAAATACAAGACTAGCATGCTCCTAATAACTAGAAAAACAATTTAGAACTTAATTGTTTGGTACAGAACTTAAGTGAGAAACATTTTTTTTTTTTTTTTTATTTGCACCGATATTAATTGTATTTTCAGATGGGAACACTTTTCATGTATCGGGTAAGGTGAATAGACCAAACATGGGGGCGAGAGCATTCACATGAGTTTGAAAAATATGAACGGGACTATCCCAATGTTAATATATACCGTGCCATTACCATGAAACATTTGGTAGGTCTCCTATATGATATTCCTCTTTGAATAGAATACTGTCGCTGAAAATATGTACTTGAAAATGTTGTAAAAATTTCTAATTTCAGAATTATTTTCAATAGTACAACCTCTCTCCCCTATGCACACTTCATATTCAGGTGAAATATTCCACGTATACGAACAATTCGATCAGAGATGGGCTGGTCGCAGGGACCAATTTCTTGGGCAGCAGGGTCTCTAGACTTGAAACCCTGAAACTTTTGGTCATGCGAGATTGTTAAAAGTATGTATGTATGAAAAGACCTGAAAATGTATCGAGATAAGTAAAACTGAATGTAACGATGTTTGATATTTAACTCTTCCTAGACCATTGCAAAAATTTTGGTGACTTTCAATACATGAATGGATCCTGATCTATCTTATGTTTTCGGCACATCTCTGGCAAGGAAGAGAAGAGGTGATGGGGTGACATAAAAATAAACGAAAACGATCAATAATAGTGTCCATTCCACAGTTTTCAGGAACGCTGAGTTGAATAGTTGCACTCTCGATTACATTTAAGCCTCAACCCATTCCCTATTCGCACACAGATGAGAGATGAGGGTGAAAAGAGGATGAAGTGTAAAAATAATCGAAAACAACTGATATCAGTATCCAGTCTATTCTGAGGAGGTTGCTAAGATGAGTAGTGACACTCCAAAATCCTTTAAGTTCAAATTCATCTACCATTAGCAAAGATGGTAAGTTGTGAGGGTGGGGGATAAGATATCATGTAAAAATAGTCGAAAAGAATTGATATTAGTGTTTTATCCATAGTTTTCAGGGTCGCTGAGATATTGATACTCCTGATGCTGTTCAAGGCCTAATTCATTCCTCACCGGTATGAGGAGAGGGAAGAGGGTGGAAAGGGATAACGTATAAAAATAACTAAAAAAGATCGATATTAGTGTCCAATCTATAGTTTTCGGTGTCGCTGAGACAAAGACTGACACTTCCAATGCCACTTGTCTAAATTTATCCCCCACGTACAAAAATAATAAAAAAACGACCGATACAAATATCCAATTCATAATTTTCGGAACGTCTGAGATGAATAGTGACACTTCAGATGCTGTTTAAGTCCAAATTCATTCTCCATGCATATCATAAGAGGGGAGAGGTTTCAAATATTTTCCATAAATCTATTCTCCCCATGAGAAGAACAGGCATTTCAGCTATTATAACCTAAAACAGAAAATTCGATTGGTTGTTCAAGTCATTAAATGTCGACTAAAAGCAGGGAATTCGTGTTACTATTCGGTTCAAAATCTCTTGTCGTCGCGGATTCTGTCGAGGAATTTGAAGCTTAAAATATATAAAACGATAATCATGCCTGTAGTTCTGTATGGCTGCGAAACATGGTCACTTACTCTGAGGGAAGAACATAGACTGAAAGTATTTGAGAACAAGATCCTGAGAAGAATATTCGGAACCAAGAGGAACGGGAATGGGGAATGGCGGAAACTTCATAACGAGGAACTACATAATTTATATGGTTTACCCAACATTGTTAGGGTCGTCAAGTGTAGGAGGCTTAGGTGGGCAGGTCATGTAGCTAGAATGGAAGAAGGTAGAAACGCTTTCAAAGTCTTGACTGGAAGACCAATCTGAAAACGACCATTAGGAAGACCTAGGCGCAGATGAGAGGACAATATTAAGATGGATCTCGCAGAGATAGGAATACAAAATAGAAACTGGAGGCAGTTAACTAAGGATAGAAGTCAGTGGAGAGCTTTTGTGAACGCGGCACTGAACCTTCGGGTTCCATAGGCCATAGAGTTAGTTAGTTAGTTAGTTCAAGTCATTCCAAATAAAGATCGCAAACATCAATTTTGGGATTCTGGAAGTGACTGTGTTTACACGTCAATATATTACAGTTGGAAGTCTGATGCAGACCATCTGAACGTTGTCATCAAAAGTTTGAAGCTTTAGAAATCTTTACATATTCTTACTCATGTTGATGGGACTCTCCATTTGGAATCCACGACTACTTCAAATACATCGGGGCTTTAGAAAACACTGTTCACAATATGAAATGGAACACGTGCTAGCTCTACAAATTAGGAAAAGTGAAACAAAGTAAAGCCGCTTTTGAGTACTTGTTTCTACATACTGAAAATACCTTGCACACAAAAGAGAATACCAATAAATGGAAAGAGTGTATTGCTTAAATAGCGGATACCAAATAAGAAACAGTCAAATCAAATTCAATTAAAATGTGAGTTCAATGTTCTCTAGTTTTCCAATATTGATTGATAAAACGTTACTTATAATCAGTGCACTAGTAGATTTGCAATGTAATTATTTACAGAAATCTAAAATCATTGTATATAGTAGCTCCAAAAGGTGCTTTATGTTGTATGTAATTATTATTTAAAATAAAGGAAAAGGAGTCCGATATAACACACGCTCACATCCTTCCTCGTATGTGTGTATGTGTGTGAGTTCCGCGAAACATCTACATAACGCGAACAGAACTCAAACTCGCGTTGTAGAGATGAGAAATCAAGATACCGTTGTTTTGTTTTCCCTTACTAATAATTACTGAATATATTTATCAGTTTAAGCATGGAGCTCTGTACCTTTAAGTGAGTAATGAAACGTTTGAAGAAAATACTGTACTCTTTTATACTATGAGGAATAAGTAAATAAAAATACTGTCTTAGTTGTTAAATACTTTCACTTAATATCTAGGGCACGTTATTATAGGTTCTAAGATGTTAGAAAAACGTGAGAAAGGGCTGTGAAGAATACGGGATGAAAATAAACGTTAGAAAGACAAAAGTCATGATGATTGGAACGAAGAGGTTGGTGTCAAATATAGAAGCAGGAGGGGAGAAAATAGAACAAGTGAGTAGTTTTCGATATCTGGGTAGTATTATATTAGTGATGATATAAAATGTAAAATAGAAGCAAAAATAGGAATGGCGAAAGAAGCCTTTAGGAGGAAGGAAAGTCTATTTTGTGGGTAATCGAATAAAGAGTTGAGAAAAAACTTATAAAATACTTCGTGTGCTGCATGGGTCAGAAAAATAGATACTACGCCAAAATGATGAAAAATAATTGGAAGCCTTCGAAATGTGGGTGTGGAGAAGAATGGAAAGAATTAGTTGGGTCGAGCAGAAAACAAATGAGAGGGTGTTAGAAATGGTGGGGGAGAAAAGAACAATTTTAGATATTATTAAGAAGAGGAAAAGAAACTAGTTGGGACACTGACTAAGAAGGAATTGTTTCATAAGAGACGTGCTAGAGGGTATGGTGGCAGGAAAGAGAAGGAGGGGCGAAGGAGACTATAATTAATGAACGACAACAAAATAGAGAAATCGTACGTAAGGACGAAAAGGTTAACGGAGGTCTGTGGAGAATGAAAGCTTCTCAGTTGCAGCAAATGACCTGCCAATAATGGCAGAATACCTATGATGATGATGATGATATTATTATTTGTTTAGTTGTTTATTTTTAAATGATTGGGTTAAGGTTTTTTTTTTTAATTTTATGTCGCCTATCGCTGATATATTATACGCACTGCTGAAAAGAGAAAAAAGGGGTCCTGGAACACTGCTTCCCGGAACTCTTAATAATCAGTAAGGAATCAGATCGATTAGCTAATTGAAATGGCAGAACATATGATTTCATTCTCACAAATATTATACTAGACATCGAAGATGAAATGAAGCCTTACTTCTTTTTTTCCTCTCAGAGTTATGCTCTATACTTCAAGAAAGATGAATAGTAAATGCAAATAAATAATAATGGAAACTTGTCAAATAACGAAGTGGGATGAACGGGAAAGCTCGCGAAAATTTACGAATATGAAGTTGTTCAAGATGACATTATCTACTGACTGAGTTGGAGATTTTGAAAAATTATGTAATATCTAATTTATCTGGAAGTGTCTCATGATCGATTGTAGCACTTCACGTCTATATTAAAACACAGTTATTTCTTCTTATCTATGATCATTATAGTGTTATCTGACTAATATTTAACATGTATATTAAGTTAATAAATTTGACAGATAAAATCACGGACATGTCAAACGCTATTTATAAAAGATAGTTAATTTTTTGGTTTTAAATTAAATAAACTCTGATAAGGACAATAAATGAGATCACGCTAAAATTACATTTATGAATGAATCTATGTTGAAGCGGCCAGTATTCTATACCCTAATATACCCCTATACAATCTTATAATGCCCACTACCGTAATCCTGAAAACGTTACAATCTTGTAAGGCTCACTAGCGTAATCCTAAAAATGTTACAATCTTATACGGCCCAATAACATAATCCTAAAAACCTTACAATCTTATAAGACTCACTAGCATAATCCTAAAAACGTTACAATTTTACACGGACCACTAACGTGACTGTAAAAAATATATTTCTTTAGGTGTCTTCATATGTACTTGTTTTAAGGTTACTCGTAGCTTAAAATTCAGCGTTAAATAAAGGATCTTTAAGTTACATAGCTGCTTTAGACATCATCCATTTAAGTTACAGTTATCTATGTTTAATCGATTTACTTGTAATATCTGAAAAGCGGACTTTTGCTTTATAAGATGGAACTCAATTTCTTCCAGTTTTTTAAAAGTCATTCCTAAACGGATTTTCCCAATGTCAAGACCTAACTAAATCGCTTTCTTGTACATGTGAAAACGATGCATCTATTTCATTTCATAAAAAACTTTAGATCCCTTCCATCTTAAATGAGTTTTCACAAGAATTCAAGTAGTTAAATCACTTCTTCCTGCACACAGATACGGTAGATTAATTTAATTTTTATGAAAATCATTACTACTCTTTCCAAAATTAGTCGTTTCGCAGTCAAAGACTAGCAAAAGCATTTTCTTGCCCGAAACTTTTGCATTCATACCATTTCAAGATAATTATGATCCAGCCCTAAAGTAAGTTTCTCAAAGTCAAAATTTAACTAAATAGCTTTCTGGAATCTAAAAATGATAGATTCACCCCATGCCATGAGAATTGTTTGACATGTTTTTCAGGATTATGTTTACAATCTTATAAGAATTCCCTGCTTTAGGATATTCGATATTTGCTTCGGATTAATTACCCATTTAAATACAGTTAACTATAGTTAGATAAACATTTCATTTCGTACTTATTCATAGATTTATATGTATGAAATAAGAAGTACTTTCTGAATTGATTTACATTGTTCTATTTATTTTATTATTTATTTGAATACTAGTAGAGCCTCAGATTCTCTTTGAAAAAAAAAATCGCATTTCCAGTTTTCAATCAGATTGCTTTCAAACCAAATGTTAACTTGAAATTTACTCCCAATTTGCAAATAACCAAGAATAGAAAAAGAATAATTTTGTTCGCTTCATGTCAAAATATAATTAATTCATAAATTCTTATGGGCGTGGATGAAACATTAATATTTTTGCTTGGCAATCGAAAATTCACGATTCGAATTCAGAGGCCTGCCATTTTTAATTACTATAGATGAAAGCCGGACTTGTGACTTTAAATACATACGTACGTCTTCGCAGACTTCCTTCACAAGTATTTTTTTGTTTCTTGTTGTTAATGTAGTGTAAAATTGCTTTCCATATATATATATTGACAACTACACGCTACATCTTTCACCCATGCGCGTAAGAATTATTGAATTATTTATGTTTGACATGAAGTAAACAAAATTATTCCTTCTCTACTCTTGGTTATTTGCAAATTGGGAGTAAATTTTAAGTTGAAATTATATACTGTATGCAACTTCGTTCATATATATGTAACTACATAGTAAGATATATACACGAAATTTTGTTCATAAATAATAAATAAATTTTATTTTGTGTTTCAGGCAGGTGATAAAGCTGCTCCAGCTGGTGATGCTCCACCAGCAGAAGCCCCACCAGCAGAAGGTAAAATTATATTAATAGTTTTCTTGTCTCTCTTGTCACTGTTGTATATACACATGCACACACATACACACACACGAAAAAAAAAATGGAAACAATTACTTCAACGTTATACAGTAACATTTGAATTAATTGAAGGAAAAAATGTAAATAATTACTTCAACGTTATAGAGTAACATTTGAATTAATTGAAGGAAAAAAATGTAAACAAGTACTTCAACGTTATACAGTAACATTTGAATTAATTGAAGGAAAAAATGTAAATAATTACTTCAACGTTATACAGTAACATTTGAATTAATTGAAGGAAAAAATGTAAACAAGTACTTCAACGTTATACAGTAACATTTGAATTAATTGAAGGAAAAAAATGTAAACAATTACTTCAACGTTATACAGTAACATTTGAATTAATTGAAGGAAAAAATGTAAACAATTACTTCAACGTTATACAGTAACATTTGAATTAATTGAAGGAAACTTTCTACCATTCAGCTTAACCGGCGTTTGTCTAATTTTGATGAAATTTGATATGTGCCTCCCTCAAACTTTCCGAAATATTCATTCTATTGTTTGGAGTTGCAATTCTTCAATAATAAAGGGGATAAAAGCGAATAACATCCACCCCATGTTGCAAGTTTACAAATATGTATACGGAACAATTTTCCGGGATAAACTACGTAAAAATTATTCAATTTTGATAAAATATAGTGTATATTTTCTTTAGGGCATCCCGATCATCCCCTTGCTTGCAATTGAAAAAGGTCAAGAGCAAGTGGGTTAAAGAGGATAAAAGAAAATAAATGCCCCAAAATTTTGAAGTTCCCTTATTTAAATAATATAATAGAACAATTTTATTCGATAACTTTCACCGAAGTGACTCGATTTTGGTGCAATATGGCATATCAATTATAACTGTCTTTTTTTTAATCTTTTTTTTTAATGTTAATGTTATTTATAATTCTGTATGTCAAAATATGTATTATATTCATTTATTTTTCGAAAGCGTATTACACTGAACTGTATTTGTTTTCTTTATTTTCAGTTGCAGCAGAATCATAAGTCGTCCGCCACAGTTGTTGATTTTTATAAACATCGTCACAAACTGTTGCCACTTGAGCTGCTTTGTGTAGCAGCGTCTTCTTCCTTGTGTATATACAAAGTTTACAGATTCTTTATTTTTCTGTTTGAAAATATAATATTTCATATATATATCATTTTGTTCTCAAATTTGGTTTCTCATATGTAGACTTTAACATGGCATTATTTATGAAGACAATAAATATATGTATATGTAATGTACAAAACAAAATCTTGAGTTTATATCAATAAATATTCTTTCTATACAAACTAATCTTTTGAGATTAATTTTATTTTTTATGAGCCTCTGAATCTAACGATTCGACCGCCAGCGAAATAATGCGTCCTATTTTGACTTCAATAGGAAACGTATTACCGACTTATTTCGACTTATTTCGCCATATTACGTCATGAGGAAACATAAAAATTTAGAATAAAGAAGAAAGCAATAGTCTTTATATATTCCAGTACCATGTTATAAACTTTTACACAACATAAATACTGCTGCTTTCTTCTCACTTAACTCCGGCATGCATAGGATATTCAAAAGTTAATTTATCCAGTTTCTACTTTAAAGGGAGGCAGGATTCTTGCTGTTAATCCTTGAAACAGAATTAGTAGGGAAATATATATATCTCAGAGTTATTTGAAAATAATATAAAAATTATTAATTTTGTCACATACGTTACCTATTCCAATAGCATTTTCAAAGTTTGAAGTAGTTATTCTACATTGACAAGTAGGTTATGTGATGCAAAATAAAATCACTACAATCGTAATCAGAAGTTTTTTTTTTTTTTATATATAGAAATGAAAAATATAAAATTTCTTTTTTAGTGAGTATCTTTGTTAATTTTTTTAGAAAAAGAAACTTCAGTCCTATAATTGTTTGTCACTTAAGTCACTCTCTGGTTCTATGAATTTCCAACACATGGCAGGATTCAAAATACAACGTGTCATGGTTAGTTTTGTTCTCTGAAAGTTTTATGCTTCAGTGTAATCAGTAGCGCCGATGTTCGTTATACGTTTTTGATTTTGTGAAAGAAAATATGTAGATGAATGCGTAAGTAGGTTTAATATGTGTGACCTAAGTTACCAATGTTTCAGGACTGTTTATGTTGCTAAAAAATTATACTTATTATATTCCGAAGCGCTGACCTATCGTTTTTAACCCACAAAAACCCAAACATTGTGCAAGTAAGAATTTTTGAACAAAACTTTCATGGTTCACTAAATGAGGGTCTTAGATAACAGAAATGTCCAAAAAAGTGTTTTTTAATGAATTGGAAACCCAATGTGACACCTGTGACTCAGACGTAGTAGAGTAACAGACGTAGTTTACAACTTTAATTTAGTACATGAACAATTACTATTTTACCAGAGTAATTATTGACTGTTTTAGATACAGGAAAAATAAATTATTAGAGTTAAATACTTACTTATCATAGGAATAAATAAAATATATCCGGAAACTGAAGGGCGCTCGAGAACTTCATGAGCCACATGCAGCTACTGACAAGAAAAGTTGAATAAAATTGCTAAAACCTGAAGAAAAGGAACGAAACAAAGCTTGCTACAAAGGTTCTTGTGTGGCTGGTAAAGTACAATGAGTATTTGTGTAAAACGTTTGAAACTAACTTTATATGGTCAACAGGAAATCAATGTGATACCTGTGATACACTGGAGATTAGTGGGTTAAAGTATTAAAACAGATTACATTGCGAGTTAGTAATATGATAAGTTTTTCTTTAAAATATACGAAATCTCACACACGTTACCAAATGTATCTGTAACTTACGTGACCATAGTAACTTAATGTGACTTTAAAAGAACGCCTCTGACATAGAATAAGAATTATCTCATCAGTAATTGTCATTCTATAGCACAATGATATTAATAAGAATCTCCAAAGTAAAATTATTTCCTCTTTCAATCTAATGGAAAACAAACGCCGATCGACAGACTTGAATCTGCAATAAAATACGTCAGATTGGCTTATTGTTTTTCAAACATAAAAATTCAGTTTTTTTTTTTTTAATTTCTTTGGCTGAACTACTACTGTGCTGATATTATTAAATGCAATAGCGCGTTTGGTGCGAAAGTTCAAATAAGTCTTTTTTTTTATGTTTTAAATCAAATGTTGGTCACATTTTTAAACATGATTTTCTTATGAACCATTTCATTATATATTCTAATCGTTTTTCAATCTTTTATAAATATGTCAAGTACAAGAAAGATTATTTAAAACATCTATTACTATCATTTTTTTTATTCTTTTATATTAAAATATAAGAGAAAATTTTAAAAAATGCAAACGAAACATAAATTAATTTAAAAGCGTAATGAAGAGAACTTAACTTTTCCTGCGCACTCGGTATATTTTATCTGCAAATAGATAAGTACTGAGACGGAAGAAAATGGAAAATTTCAATGTGGAGTCTGATAAGTGTTTTAAGAATTTAACTTTTTTCTCTTTCTTCTACTAAAATCTGAACTTTAGTACAGTAATTGTACGTACGTGTCACATATGTTACTTGGTTGTCACATATGTTACTTTCGTACATTGTAGCAAATTTCCTTCAATAGAAACCGTTAAGAAATATTTGCTTCACACGTCATAATGCATATTTTGTATAGTTCCGCAAAAAAAAAAAAAAAAAAAAAAAAAACACTTCCATAAGCACAAAATAACTCGCTTTAGTAAAGAAGCGCGTACAATAATGTAAGTGACTAGAATTATTACATCTTTCTAAAAACGTTAATTTATCGTAAAATGGAGAAGAAAAGTGTACGCCAAAATATGGAATCTTTACTTAGAAGTTCGAAGGATCATAACAAAAATGTTCTTTTTGTTATTTATTGAAAGTCATTTCTGACTTTTTTCTTGCATGACCTGTCGGAGTTGAATGAGAATGGCCTATACATATATATATAGCGTTTTATTTCTAAAAATAAAGGTGCCGGTACGCTGGACATTAGGTTCAAAATGGTAAAAACTTGCATACCTTTTCAGGATATTAGTATTATTATTAACAATAATAATTATAATGTCCAGTAGCATATCACTGCAGTCTAATAACTAAAAGCTCTTACGTACATATATAAAGATGCTTTTAAAATATATGATTCCTACATCTTAATTTTATAATACAATAAACGTAATAATAATGTTCATAGTGAATAAAACAATTAATTGGAAAGATTAAAATAGGAACTGAGCAAAGACTCCTCTACGGAGAAAGCACAGAGGTAGAGTCCCAACGGAATTTTTGTACTGGGTTTCAGTTTAGTCGAATTTCAGCGACAGACAAATTTGTTGGGATTATTTCGTTGTTGGAGGTCAGTCTTTTCAGGGAAAAAAATATCTGGTTGGTTCAGAGCCTTTATGGTTTATATTACCGTGAGAAAAAGAATGAAAAAAGAAGACACGAGGATGTGTCAGCGAGTGAGAACACAGAAGAGCCAAAATTTTCCTGTTTCCTGAATACAATTAACTGACTTTAGGAAGGAACAAAGGTTCGCAACTCTTTCTCTAGAAAGAAAAAAGGGAAAAATAATAAAAACTTTGATTTTCAATAAAACTATATATTATTTACTATTTGGTATTTTCGAAGTTTCAAGTCAACCCCTTTTTAAAACAGAAGAGGAAAGATTCTGCCGTACCGTTGCGTACCGCCAGAAATAAAACTATATATATATATATATATATATATATATATATATATATATATATATATATATATATATATATATATACAGGGTGTTTAATAAGTAATGGTCATAAATTAAACCGTAGATAGTACACGCCAAAACTAACAAAAAAGTCTTAGTAAACATGTGTCCGCAAACGCTTCGTAACGGAGATAGGGGCTGTTGAAAGTATGGGAAAATGAAATTTAGAGACGAATATCTCAAAAAGTATGAATCGGACAGAGGGCGGTCCAATGAATGACTATCAAAGTCAGACCTGCGCTATGCAGAAATGCATGGTTGATAACTATGCAATGCGCGCGCAAGGGATTCCCCAAAGAAACGGAGGGATTCCCGGAACGCGTGCTATAGGCAGTGGACGAAAACCCAGGAACGAGCACAAGACGTGTGGGACTTGCCGAAGGCGTATCCAATGCTTTCGTATGACACATTCTCCATGAACAGCAGTTGTACCCATACCATCTGCAACGTGTCCAACCTCTGACCCCCACAGACTTTCCGGTGAGAATGCAGTTTTGTCAGTTTCTCCGAAGACAAATTACTGGCAATCATCATTTCACTGATGACGTCCTATTTACTGATGAAGCACAATTCACCCAGGATGGCGTTGATATTTCTTTAACCGTGTCAGAGATCATTTACATGCCCGAATCGGACGAAAGTGGATAGGACGAGGGGGTCCTATTGCTTGGCCACCGCGCTCCCCGGACTTAAATCCTTTAGATTTCTTTCTCTGGGGCCATGTGAAATCGCAAGTTTATTCTACCCATGTTGCAACATTAGAAGACGTTCGAGAAAGAGTTGAACAATATGCGGGCATATTCAACAGGATGCCAAAATGTTATCACGAGTACGTGGATCTTTGCGAAGACAGGTACGAGCATGCATTCGCATGAATGGACGACACTTCCAACATTTACTTTAATGATTAAGTAAGTTAATTTCTTATGCAACTCTTCTGTAGTTACACATCTGGGTATTTACTGTTTACCTCATGATTAATACTGTACACATTACCAACATGACGATTTCTGTTTGTTGATATGGACAAACACGACATGTCCATCATTTTTCGCTTGTTGTAATACACTTACGCGTTCAACATGCGGAATGTTTCATATTCGCCTCCCACATACTCAAATGTTGTAATGCTTTTCCCATTGCAACCCAGTTTGCGGATATTCGTTAACTGCTTAGCACATTATGCTTCATCATTTCCTTGCATACCGTTTGATTTACCTAAGTGCTGCTACACTTGTACGTATGCATTAGTTGTCGGAATTCTTCCTGGAGCCATTTACAACGTACATCACCACACTTCGATTGCCTCCCTCATTTCCTGCTGGTTATGCAATCACACACGGCAAGTAAACATTGTCCGCCATTTTGTATCTTTTCGAACTTTCAACCTGGTACCACGACTTATGAATTACTGGTGGATAGACTCGCTCTCGATGTTCATCTCGAGCCCCTTTCCCTTGGACAATTTTCCGGGGATCCCTCCTTTTCTTTGGGGAATCCCTTGCGTGCGCATTGCAGAGTTATCAACCATGCATTTCTGCATAGCGCAGGTCTAACTTCGATAGTCATTCATTGGACCGCCCTCTGTCCGATTCATACTTTTTGAGATATTCGTCTCCAAATTTCATTTCCCCACACTTTCGACGCCCCTATCTCCGTTACGAAGCGTTTGCGGACACATGTTTACTAAGACTTTTTTGTTAGTTTTGGCGTGTACTATCTACGGTTTAATTTATGACCATTACTTATTAAACACCCTGTATATATATATTACTTCATATCTCAATAAGATATTAAGTTGATGCATGTTTAGTCACAACAATAAACAAGAGACACGCTTCATATTCAAAGCATATTTAATTTGGACTGTTACCTTTGGAAATAAATGTGCCAATGTGTTTATTCCAGCGAAATCATTTCCCAGGCCACAGCTGATTTGAATAGTTGAAAAACTATAAACATTTTATGTTTTCTTTATTGGTTTGACCGCAAGGAAAATTTTTCCTGGGAATGACGAATGTAAGAATTGTGCTTCGCTGCAGCCAAAAGTATTCAGCCGATCGAGCTGAACTTTAGTACACAGATGAAACTTAAGAAGAGCAAGGCCTGAAAGGTCGCTGCTGATATAAGTTAAAAGGGTGGTTAATAAATCGCAAAAACTCATAGACCACCTACATGTGTAATATATCAAAATGTTTCCCTTTCTGTACTAAGTTGAACAACATATAGGTTAGTATAATTCACGCCTATATTGACCTATATACTAGACAAATACTAGTTTATTGGGGTGAGTTGTTTTCAGCTGAGTTTGTCAAAAACGAATCATCCGATTTTATTCATATTTCATAAATAAATATTTTATTAATAATCTGGTAATATGGTGTAATTGCTTTGTTCTGAAAAATCTACATGGGTGATTTTATTCGAATGATTCCTTTTTTAAAATTAATTCACACGATTTTGTTCATGTCATAAATAAATACTTTCATTAATAACCCTAATATATGACATAAATCACTTCTTATGAAAAATCCACAAAGAATAGTTTAATTTTGGCAGTAAGTTCTTTTAGGACATAATTTTCCTAAGACTTCATAATTTTGTTTGTATTTCAGAAGAAAATGTTTCATTAACAAACTACTACACAATGTGATTGATTCTACCCTAATGCGACTCTTCCCAGGGAAGTAGAATGTACCTTCGCTGTAGAATGAGAATAATTACGACTCATATTGTTGTCCTTACTATGACAGCCAATTCTAACCCATTTTACTCCCAGCCATTTTACTCCCAGCTCCTCGCAACGTCTGAAATGAAACGCTTATTGTATATCGCAAAGGTCGAGTCGACGTTTGGAACTAAGCAGAGGATGAATCAGTGATGCCAAGGGTTAAGATTTTAACGTGAAAATAGTTGATTTTATATAACGAGTGTTCGACGGCAAAAGAATGACTGAAAATCGACATGAAAATTAGCATTTTAAAATGATCCATAACATTTTACAATTTAAAACCCACATGTAAACAACTACTTCATTCTTTTCAGGAATTGTGTGACTCGCCAAGTCAATCGCATAAATATAAGATCGCCACTGACACTATCGGAATTTTATGGTTCTCTAAGAAGAAGGTCCACAGAAACAGCAATATTTAAGTTTATTGAAAAAAAAACTAGACGTCATTTAGATAAAAAGGAGCTATCGACAATATATATTCCTAGATTTATCCAAGGTTTTTGATTACAAGCCTCGACTTGTTGCTTAAAAATATTAAATGTATGACATAAGGGATATCGTATGTAATTCTTCAAATTACATCTTCCAAACTGTAAGCAAGTATTTGAAATTTGTAAAAGCAGCAATTTTGGTAAAGAAATACCCTTTGAAGACTTTGAACTCCACGTAAGCACCAGCACAATTGATATATTCGTAGATGTTTCGATGACTGCTTATCGTCATAAGTCGTGATAATAAAGAACTATTTACATTGGTTTGTGAACTCACCTAACGCTAAGTTTTCAGTTCTTAGAAAAAAAAAGTCACTGAGTCTACGAATCAATGTATAAATATCCTTTCACTATCAAGTACTGATGATGATGACGAGCAGTCATCGAAACGTCGTCAAATACTAATGCAAATGCTTAACTGGAGTTCAAGGTCAGTATTTCTTTATCAGTTCATTTAGTAATCTGAATAGTTTTTATCAGGGGAAAGCTGCGTTAGTCATGCTGTGTTACAAGGTTTGGTTTTAGATCTTTGTGGTTTCTTGTAGCGTATGTGAATGACCTAAACTGAATGTTAGGGCATCCAATTTGACAATATTTACAAACAATCGACACGTGCTTATATTCAGAAACTCCAACCATTTTGGCCTTACTATTACTATGGTGACAGACGGCAGAAATACCAGTGACACCACTGGTCATGTGACGATGAAGGATCACCAGCGCCATCTATTAAACCAAGAGGATTTCAGCGACAAGTATGTCTTCGGCTGGTCTAATCCCCTTCCTTAGCTTGCAGTGGAGCTTCGGAAGTACATTACCTAACCTAATCCTTTAGCTTGCAATGGAGCTCTAGGGCTCCTTTCCCTCTTGGCTTGTAGAAGAACCTTGTAGGGACTTTTACTTCTCTCTTTCTCTCTCTCAGCTTGCAGTGGAGCATTGAGTGTCCTACTACTTCTTACGTAGCTTACTTCGTGAGGACTCTTTCCCGAGAACGTCAGATCGAGGGGGGACATATTTTAACCCAAATATTAGAGAATTTGTACTTACTGGTATCATACTGTTTTTGAGTGGAATATTATAATAAAATCTGGTAGTGGGAGAAAACGATACCGGACTATAATTTTTTTCTACCTATGCTTTACCTGCACAAGCAGTAATCGGTATATATATTGACATAGGCAAAAGATACTAACTTGATTTACCTTCGCAAATATCACACTATATATAATTTATACAAGATTTAACATAATAACTGCTGCCATACTCCTACTTTGTCTTGCAACACTCTTTAACTACTACAATATAAATAAAAATTAATAATTTAATTCTACATTAACTATTGACGTAACAATTTCCGCCACCTAGCTATTAACTACAGAAGATCGTTTCATCCTTATAGTACGATCCTCCACTAGACTGTAAAATTCCTTTTTCCACCACCGATCATGTTTAGTATGATGACACTAGTGATGAACAATTACATGACATCGGAGCTTCAATTGAAAAAGATTTCTATTCAGTACAGAAGTAAGCTACGTAAGAAGTAGTAGGACACTCAATGCTCCACTGATGCAGTTTAGCTCATTCGCTCTCGCAGACTTTCGAAAGTTCCTCAAGTGTCGTGTTGTGGCTCGACGTTTTGTGATGTTCCATTATGATAGGCCAAAGGCACAAAGGTCCATGTAAAGGTCTTTATGAGCGCCATCTAGTGGACGATAAATGAGTTTATCACCACTAGAGAGAGGCAAAATATGAAATTTCATATTTTAGACTATGCCTCGTAGGACAATGAGAACACAGATCTTAATATTTCATGGTATGCTAAATTGAAATCTCATGTTTTAAATTTTCATATTTCATAATATTTTGGCAAATTTTCATTTTTAGTAAAAATTTTGATATTTCTTCATATTCTGTATATCTCGTATGCCCAAACTAAATTTCTACCTTCGTTGAAGCAACTGATCTTGCATCAGCCCAAGTTTAAGCGCATTTTCCCTCCTCCATGTAAAAAATGGTTCCTTTGTTTTATCAGGTCTTCAGTAACGGACAGAAGTTCATATTGCAGTTATACTTACTAATAGAGAGAACTCTTCTAGTGAGTGGAAGTTCTAGCACCTCTATTACTGATGCCAGATTTTAAGGCAAATTGACATTCCCCATTTGGTGCCGGGAGGCATCCCGACATCGAAAGGTATCGAATCTTATAGTATGATCAGAACCCGGCTGCGTCTAACCCATAATCTAGAAATCTAATGGAAACCAGAGAGGTATTATCTCAGATTAAAGCTTAAGTACTAACTGCACTACCGGAACTAAGACCACCATTTAGAAGTGGCATCAACCCAGCAGGATGTCTCTTTACACGTGCCTCTTTTTATAAGAAGGAAAAACAATGTCAACGTAAGACTTACTTACAAGCCCAATATATTTAACTTTAAAATCTTACTCCACAATATCTCACGAGAGAGCACTGAGAAAACTGAGATGTTAACAATTGAACATTCTCCGGCTTCTATCTTTTGCTTTATTTGTGGTAGACAACATCGTGTCTGTGGGATTTCTCCCACATTCTCATTTCACAAATTCTTCCATCATTATTTACTTGCTTTAATCATTGCCTCCCTCAGCCTAAAGGGCATAATCGTGGGACGTTAAACTGAAAGATTTCATTTTTACATACAAAATAGATGAAGAAGTAAATAACGTGTTCCATCATTATTCTCGAAAACTACGCATGAGAAATTACCCTCAAGCATCTCATTTTGTTTAGCTCGTTGTGATCTATCGATTTTTAATCTCTCTCATCTTTGGACACTTACTTTTTCGTTAATCGTTAGTAATATTATAAAATTTACCAGAAAATAAAGAAAACATTACAATACGATGCTATAAAAAATACACTAAGGACTTCCATGAAATATCTCATCAGATAGGAGAAGGAAAGGGAAAAGGAAGCTACGAAACGTCCGGTTGGGTACCATATTGAAATGCAGAACATTAGATATTACAGCATAGTTAGAATTCCAATATGATGCTGAAGTGGGTCGTTCACTGCTTCTTTTCTATTCTTTCATTTTAATTTTCCTTCGCTCCTTACCTGATGGTCTATTTAGCGAAAGTACTTATAGTGCGACTTTTTTTTTTTTTCAGTACTTTCAGGCAAATAATTTGTTTCCCATCCCCATTTCGAGATTTCTATCTTCTATTATAAATAACTTTTTCAAAGTTCGAATTCAGTGGTCGGACATTCTGACTAGGGGTTTTAGAGGGTTTCTTCTCTAGGCCAGACCTCCAGGCGTTGGTCGGAGTGTCCGGGTTCGAAACATGAAAGGTGCGTTGCAAAATGATACCACCATCGGTTTTATTCAACACAATTTACGACTGAAAAGAAAATGATACCGAAACATAACGAAGATTGTGACTTTGTGGTATGTGCTGGATAAAAAAATAGACTACACAATCCTGAAAAGTCTGATTTTGCTCTTGCAAAATGATACAATTACCGTGTAATACGGGACGTTTCTTTGCACTAGTGAAGGATGCTGGGGCTATAAATCCTTGCAAGCAGGAAACCAGGTAAACACAATATTGGATGTGTAACATGCTTTTCGTATGCAGAACTGACAAGTAGGAAAATGGTCAAGGAAATCTGTCTGAGTATGAAATGGAGCAAATTACCGCTTATAGTTCTGAAGGAATGTCGACCAGAGCTATAGCTAGAAAACTTGGGTGCACCCCGTTTGGTGAACAATTATTTGAACCTGGGAGCAAACTATGGGGTAAAAAAAAAAAAAAAGTCAATTTGAAGACCACTGAAACTATCACCGAGTGGTAGCAGTACAAGTCTAGGACAATTGTCACGTGATCCCTCCATTAACGTTCACAAATCAACCCTTCGCCAAGCTGTGTCGCCCCGTGTAGCGTAGTCGCTAACGCTCTCGCCTTTGGTGCAAGCGGTCCCGGGTTAGATTCCCGGTGGGGACACATGGTGGAAAAAGTTTTTTTCAGGCCAGCCATGCTGAATGGGATTTTCCTGGGTTTTTCTCATTTACACCAGTCAAATGCCAGGGTGGTACCTAACTTATAAGTCATAGGCCGCTTCCTTCCTTCCCTTTCCCCGGATAGTGTGCTCGCCGACGGAGGTCATCCTTCATATATGACAGGCTAAACGGCCATAGATGTGGAAAGCCCAGAAATCTAAATCCTATGCCAAGCTGTACAATAATGCAACGTGTTACAATACAAGGAAAAGAAGGTACAATCTCGATGTATGTATGTGTGTATATATGTGTATATATATATATATATATATATATATATATATATATATATATATATATATATATATATATATATATATATATATATATATATATATGTGTGTGTGTGTGTGTGTGTGTGTGTGTATACATATATGTATATAAAACATGTGGTGAAAAAACCTAATCATACAGGGAAAACGTGCAAGAAACAAGAAGAAGCCTAAGGTAAAAAGAAGAAGAAGCCAATAGGTAAAAACATAAATACGCAGAGAACACAGATACCAAACACACATACAGAAATACACAAAAAACAAGCAATCTAGATTCAAACTTATTTGTTAAATTCTTAGTTTTTTTTTTTTCGTTTTTGTAAAATTTCCCTCTTTTTGGTCTCTTTTCCTTCCCTATCCTTTCCCTCCCAAATTTTCCTATTTTTTTTTCTTTTTTCACTTATGGAAATAAAGAAAAAAAACAAAACTACTATAGAAATCATTCGCAATGATGATAACTCGTCGGTTTTCGAATGCTCTAGGTAACCGACTAAGAGTAACGCGACTGAGCGAATGTAAAAAAAAAGAAAAAAGAAGAAAAATCTCGATTCACAGCCGATCACAAGAGCAAGCTAGATAAAAGAGCATGTGGGCTGGAAGGAAAAATGGTGACAAGTAATCTTCAGTGATAAAAAAAGAATTTAATTTGGACGTGCCAGAAGGGTGGGCTTGTTATTGGTATAATTTGAGAAAAGAGAAACAGAGCTTTTCCAAACGGTAGCAAGGTGGTAAGTCCATAATGGTTTGGGGTGGGTTTAGTGCTCATAGTAAAATAAATCTGGCTTCCCTTTGTTGTATAAAGACCACTGATATCAAACTATGCCAGAAGATACGCTGCTTCCTTTCGCTAATGTGATTAGTAAATCTTTATATATATGTCAACAGGATAATTCCACTATTTATGTGGCTAATTCCACGAAAGAATGTTCCAGGAAAAAAAAAAAAGCGTGTATGAAATGCATTAGCCTGCAATCTCTTCGAACTTCAATCCAATGAAAAAATATTTGGGGTGTGTTGTGTCGGCGAGTGTATACTGGAGATAGACAAAACGGTAATATCAAGTCCTTGAAAGATACCATGATTGCCGCACAGGATGAAATTGATGTTTCCATCTTACAGAAATTAGTGAATATCATGTTTGATCTCGTTTTCCAACTAACTGTGGAAAACGGCTTACATATAGGGTATTAAGTACAGAGGTTATATTAATTTGCAACAGTGTATTTGTTCGTACAACCATTGTTCCTTGTTTTTTCTAGCCATTCTGCCACACAATATATGTAGGGTAATTGATTCGTTTCTGCGATTTATGATTAGTGTTACACTACATATCAAATCATGTTTATTTTCCACCTTTTACTACCTATATGCAATGGTCATATCATTTTGCAACGCACTTCACTACGAGTAAGCAAACTACATCTACGTATTTAAATTACAAATTAATAATCTGAACCTTTATGCCTTATACGGTTTAGTTAGTTGTTTACAAGTATTATTTTATTTAACCAAAAGCTAGGTTTAAATTTTCTTCATTGTTGCATCCATATTATTGCGCGACACTAACACTTTAATTTAATGACTTAAAATTTAAAATTAGTTTCGATGGAAATAAATTGTACAATGAGTTTTCTGTTTAGAATCCTACAAGGGTTCGAGGCAAGATGGCGTCAGGATAGGAAGCACTGTTTCAATTTCAGTTTAATACCATGTTTTGTTTAATACAAGTGGATTTTTTTTTAAAGAATCTTTTATTTTGGACACAAATTTTAAAAAGTGTGGACATTCCTGGCGTCACTACTTTGTTATATTCACAATAATTTAATTGTATAACCATATTGTTTAACATGGGCAATATCGGGCTGTATACCTGCACCATTTTGGTTACAGCTAAGGTTGTGACCACGACAATTTTTAGAGCAAACTAATTTTGTTTTATGCTATGAATTATACTACTTTATAACAATTTATAGTGTAATAATCGACATGGCTAATGGCTGCGACATTCCATTTATAAATACCACACAGTGTTAATAAGAATAAGAATCCTACAACAAGAAAGGTAGGAGTTCAACGTGGATGCTGCTGCGAAAAGTGATGTTCCACTTGGAATCCATTCTGTTTTTATATAAACTATTTTACGTGCATGTGCAATCTTTTTCTATATTTGACAATTCTTTTCTAGTGCATTCCCTCTTTGGGTGTGTTTTATAACAATTCACCTTTGTGCCGCTTCACCTCCGAATTTAATCAATATTTTATAATTGTGATAAACTATTCGAAATCAGGCAATTTCAATTCGTCCGTGACATTCATTTTTTTCTTACTCAGTTTTACTGAATATTTTTAATCAATTCTCGTTTTATAATCAATTTCTAAATAAAACAATTTCTGTGGTTTGGTCAACATAGCTCTACAAATGCGTCCGTAGTTAGTATTTTACCCATTAAATTTGGGTCTTGAAGAAAGAAAGAATCCTATAGTACCAACACATGATAGGAATGACGATACTAACTCTGCTGTAAATTATATAGTTTGTGTTTCGGGAAAGTATATGCAACAAACCTGTTCAAAATAATCCAGAGTATTGTCACTATATATCAGTCAGTAGTACTCAAAGCTCTTTGATCAGACGACAGAAACAGAATGTTAACAGTTGATTATCGAAATTTGTGTTCAGATGAACTTGAAGTTGACCTGTCAACATTTCCACAAAACGATTCTCGAAAATAGGATTTTACTTGATGCAGCGAAGTGAAAAAAAAAAAAAAAAAAAAAAAAAAAAAAGAGAGAGATATGTCTATACATTAATACTTTACGTTATTTTCATTTAGTTTGGTACAGTATACGTTTGATTAGTTGTAAGTAGTTTGTGCGTAAGAAGTATGTGTGTTACCATAATCAATCATCTGTTAGTTAACAGTGTATTTTGCTACATATACAGTAGATAAATAAATAAATAATTTCTTAAAGAAAATATAAAAAACTGTCAGTTATTTGTGGCAACGAATTAGCGCCCCGAATATTCGTTTTTTTTATTTTCTCGAAAAGTACGCATGAGAATTTACCCTCAATCATCCTATTTTGTTGATCTCGATGTCATCTATCCATTGATATGTGTCTTATCCTTGGACAGTGTTTTTAATGACAATTTTAAGTTATCTATATATTAAAATGCTAGATTTATATGTATGTGGTCAAGAAAGTTTATGTTTGTAGTCAGTTCTTTTGATAGTAAGTTCTCGAGATCCATAGACTCTAGAAAGATACCGTTTTCACTAATCGATTGCAAATTTTGTGAAAATTGTTCAGTTTTAATTGAATATGGCTGTTATTTCTTTCTTACATTTTTTAAGGGGTACACTGAAAGTGTTGAAATTTGAAAGATCATACCCTACGAGTTATACATTCCAATACCACACATTTGTATACTGGGTTAGTATATCTCTCCGGCGTTTGTTTCAATGGCCAAATGATAACGAAAAACGAAGGATAATCATTTCTCCAATCTAAGATGTATCTTTATTGTTTGTCCAATGAATACCATATGTCACTGACATTATGCTTATTTCACACTGGATGCAAGAAAGAAAATACTGATGATACAAGAAGTAGAAACTCCAACCGGAAATAGGCTCAAATATTGCAAACGGTGCAAGATATTTAAAAAAAAAAAAAATAATCGATAAAACCTCCCCTTTATAGTAATCCCTTTCCGATTTTTATCAAGACATCTTTCACTTGTGTCTGTAAAGGGACATGTACAGATGTTGTGAGGAATGACAAGGAGTTTCATGCTCATATGTGAATGATACGCTCATATGTGTAGAGAGCGCAGGTTCAGCTAGTATCTCATTAACACACTACGTATTGTTGTCTTGGTAGTGTAATGATAAAGAGCCTAATGAGGATGTATTTCAGTATCGATTTCATCTCAATAAATGGCATGGACTTCGAAGAGCATCAACTTTTAAGTTAAAAATTATTTAGTGTTTTCCCATTTCTTCAAAAACTGCACTTGAGCTTTTATATTCACGCATATTATTTAATTGAACCCAGTAAGATCTATTGATTGCAGTATGTCTTGACTTGTTAAATACTAATAATATCATAGGTTTGATTCATTAATTAGGAATTAGTGGAGAAGTCTGCAAAATGGTAATGTTATTAGTTAGTTAAAAAAAAAAAAAAAAAAAAAAAGAGAGAGAGAGACAGTTATAGCTAAAGTTAGAAGTAACAGTGGCAATAAAATGGAGGAATCTTCAGTTTCAAAATTTGTGTTTCCAATTATACAAATGTGGCTAACTGGTCTCCAACTTGCACACGGTTTGGTTCAATCTGGTAACGAACCCTATTTCCCTCAGTTTCCCCCCCCAACCAAATCCAAATAATATAGAGCCAGCCTGAATTAGTTCTCCTTCATTTCAAATCGTTGTTTGTATAACATGTTATACTGATTCCAGTTGTAAATTGGCTTTGTAGGCTCTAACTGGAAATTTTGATAAACAAGTATGTGACCCGCAGCATACTCATAGTTATTGAAAGGTTGTCTTTTACTCTTATGAACTTAGATCCTTTCAATTTCCATTACACCCTGCTTAACTACAAAATCACGCATAAATTATTAGTAATGAATAAAAATATAATAAGACTGTATTATTTACTTAGATTATAAAGGGTGTATTATTTATTCAGATTATATTGAGTCCGAGGTCCTTCAGGTCGAGAAAGTCCGAGGTCTTAAATTTAATCCAACAGCATTAAATAAAATTGAAGAAGTAAAACACTGAAGCCTTTATCGTTCAGAATTTTGCAGCAGCACTCATTTAAGAATGTGAAGTTTCAGAGCTTTATCGTTGTTTCGGAAGCAGATAATTTTGAAAATATAACTCAAACTTTCTGTAACACTTTCGAATCCAATGGAGTCACTAAGATATTATATATCTGTAGCATGAAATAAGCAAAGTCCCTACTTCGTTTTACCACATAATAATACAACGGGTTTTAAAATTTCGAATCCTGTAAACCGTAATTAACATGTTCAAGTTTGCTATTTTCTAGGGATATTTTGCTCGTATCTGTAATCAGTTATCATTCCTTTGCGTTACTTCCTTCATTTGTGCATTGGAAAACATTTGAAAGCTCACGTTCTTCTTGGCAAATGCATTTTTTAAGATTCATTTTATCTAACTTTAAACAAAAGTATAAATTGTGGTACAGTAAATATTTATCATTGCTATTCTTGACAGCGGGCTCAAAACCACTTACTAGACCTAGTATAATTTATATATATATAGGGGAAACTATACAGTCTTGGGCACTCTGATAGTGATGGGCACCTATGCCAATTATTTTCAAATAATAAGAGTCTGAGCGCCTGTAACGAGCTATTGACGACTTTCAAATGTTGGCACGCCTTTCTTCTTTACGCTCACAGTTTGCCAATTGTCTTCCTTCTTTCGTGTGTGTGGCAGGGTGTAGAAAGGTGCGCGATGTAAAACGTTGTGATGGTTGTTGTTCATTTCTAACGAATTCTTTTAATCAGATAGGTGTACTGATTAAGGTTTCCTTTCATTATAAATCAATTGTAAATCAAAATTTTGTGTTTGGAGTGATTATTAAATGATAAGAGCACTTCATGCTAATGAGATGTATGTCTAAATGAGTTTTGCTCTCAAATCATGAGGTGCTCACCACTGTATTTTAATTTAATGGAACATGACAGTGATGGGCACCTAGTGCCCATAACTATATTTTACTATACGAATTTTTTTGTCGTTATTTTAAGCCTAAAGTGCATTTCAGGCTGTTGTGTTTCTTGCTCGAAAATTTCATGAAATTTAAAGGTTATTTAACAGTGATGGGCCCAGTGCCCATTACTGTAAACTCACTATGCTCATCACTGTATGTTTATATTGGATTACGCCACGGCCTCCTTTGTTATACAAGCCAGGACCTTGAATGTGGCAACTGCGCAAATCGGCCTGTCACAGACTATCCACCTTCAACAGTTGGCAGTTCACAGACTATTTCTCAACCATTTTAGCGAGGATCCTCCTTTTCTCTAGACATTAATGCAGAGAATTTGGGCAGCCGGTTGTGCTGGGTGGATAGTCTGTGGAAGGCAAAAAGGCGCAGTTGCCATTTCAAGACTGGTCTGTATAACAATAAAGGCGGCCATGATTAAGCATAACAATAGAACTAGGCTTATTTTATAGAGAGCCCTTTCTGGAAAACATGTACAAGGGAGTGTATAACTACGATCTCGGTATAGGGCCCATTATAATCAGGTTACTTAAATAGATTTAAGTTTCTCATGTGTCTGATTACATTTAATTTTAGGGAAAAGGAGGAAATCTGCACTATTACCAACATGAAAGGAAGGTTTCGACGCTACGACTCAGCTAGACCTAGATCATGATCCCAAAATAGAACAAGAAGGGAAAGCACTGCACAAACGTCAGTGTGCGTTGGAAGTCCGAAGCCTCTTTTTTCATATTGTTAAGTGTACAGTTTTTTCCTTGAAAATTAATAACAAGGCCTACAGTCCTCGCGCTAGGAAAAACGCCAGTGAGTTACGTTGTGGCCATGTACAGTACTTACACGTGAAGTTATGCAGTATGAAATAGGCCTAGTAGCTTTTTAAGCTGAATTCTGTGATGTAATGGCCAGTGTCTATCGGTGGTTTTTGCATTGATGCCTCGGATGTGATTACTCAGCACATCATTTTCCACTGCTGTTAATACCGGCTTTTAAGAAACTATTCACTCAGGTAGCTACCCAAGTTAGTTTTGCGGCGCTGAGTGAGAACTGAATTATTTCCAAGATTATTTAAATACAATTTAAATGCAATCAAGTTTTCGTGATTTGACTCATGAGAAGTTTTGTGAATTACTTGGGCCCGAGAATTGTAACCTAATAAAACAGTTTACAGATAAAGCTCCAAATGGTCATGAAGGAAAATGTGAAGATTTTTGCCTTTGTAAGAAATTTGAAGAATTTTCTAAAGATGAAACGCTCATAAAAATCCACACAAATGATGAGTTGCCGTCAGATAAAGCCTCAAACTCATCAAGATTACAACAGACTGAAAGTGCTTTAGCTGAACAACTTGAGGAAGCAAGCACTTTTCTACAAGTTGAGGTGACACCAGAAGAGCAAAACAGAACTACTGACCGGCTAAAATGTATCCAATCAAGAAATCAGATATGCCGCTTTTTAAGGACTGTTTGGTATGGCCAGAAACGCCAAAGAGGCAATATTCAAAGATTCTCATTTGTAATAACATCAGATAAATGGAAAGAACTGCACAAAGAGGAAAGAATTACAGAAGAAAACCAAGAGAGGGAGAAAGAGGAGAGAAAGAGGAAAAGAGAAGTTAAACAGTCAGGTCCAGCTGGGAAAGTAGAAAAAAGACACGAATATACTCCTAGTGTTAATCTATTTTCTTCTGAACATACAGGTATAACTGGAGCTTATGTGGAGAAATTACCTTCTGGCCCTCCGGCTAAACGAGTGCCTTTTGGCGAACTGCAAGAGAACAAAAATGAGGGAGTTCATTGTTCTTCAGCATCCAAAGAAGATTCAAACATATTGAAAGTGAGGGTGTTGGAAAACAGTACGGAACAATTAGAAAACCGTCTTGTTTCACTTTCTGGATTGTGTAACCAGTGTGGCGAGAGTGTAGGATCTCGTTTACCAGGAATGAACTGCAAACGCTGTGGACAGGCTTTTCATAAAGCTTGCCTTCTTGCTGTGGAGAAGCCTACGATTATGATGTATGTTACTGTATCCAATGTTTGAAAAATCTTAGACGAAAGTGAAAGTGACAGCGATTAGGCAAACAGAGTGCCTAATTTCATAAGTTCTTAATTTTTTTTAATTAAAAGTGTTACTATAAAATTACAAAAAGTCAAAACGAGATGCTGTATTATGCATTTATGTAACAAAGTAATGTATCTTGACATTATTAAATAATTTTAGAAATTTCTGCACAGGTGCCCATAACTGTAATCAAAAGTGCCCAACTCAGTCTCTGTAGGGCCCATCACTATAAAAGTTATAGTACTTTTTAAAAAATATATATTACACGTACCTAACATTACATTTCATTCCGATATCATATTTATTTTAAAGCCCATACTGTAACGATATTATTTGACAAATATTAGATACATATGGCCAAATGTATAAAAGTTATAAATTAATTACTTAAAAAAATGCCTTAAGGTGCCCACGACTGTATAGTTTCCCCTATATATATAAATATAAGTCTCTATGTTTGTGACTTAATAACCAGCTTGAATCACCCGGCTGATCTTGATCAAATTTTCAACATAGATGAGGTTCAGGCCTAAGATGTTTTATTATTATTTCACTTTGACGGTGCAACTTACGGGATATATATATATATATATATATATATATATGGAAAAGTAGTACACAGTGGATCAGAAGGCGTTATTCATTTATTTATTGCACAAAATTCAACTAGCGCATATCAGTTATTCTGTTTTCACATTACACACTTATTAACGAAATATCAACAACAATGGATGCTTCTCACTTGTGGTGAAGTGAAAAATCTGTTTTCCTCGTGCTAAAGTAAAAAATTAAGTAACAGAAGTGAATGCTCTGACTTTATGATTTATCTTGTAATTTACAATATCATGGGAACATGGGAAGTAGGTAAGAATGTATTTGTAATATAGCATTGTTTATTTTGTTCTTCTACTTTAATAGTTCCTTGTGGGAAATTGTTTGGATTGACAGCAACAAGTACACAGTGGATCACATCGGTGTGGTACACAGTGGACTGATCCACTCTGTACCTCATTGTGTTCATAGAAGTTCAAGTATTTGGCATACTCATTTAGAAACACATCATAATATTGGGATCTTACCGAACTTTTACGATCATGTTACATGTTTCAGATGAATGGTTTGACCACGAAGAAATACACACAAGGCAACATGAAAGAGATTTCGATGAGAGAAGCAGTGCAATTAGTGGTAGAGCAGTGATATTCTATTAGACGTGTTGGTAAATTGAAGAACAGAACTTTGAATAGACATGTCAAAAAATAAGAAAGTACCAGGTGACAATGCTAAAATGAAGTCAAATTATTCTGTATGACAAATTTTCTTTTCAGAGTTGGGCATTTATTTCCGAAATATATATAAAAATGTGCAACAAAATGTGCTAGTCTACCGTGGCCGTGAGGTATTTGGCGTATGAAATTGCCGAGAACAACAATATATCGATACCTGTTTCGTGGGGAAAAAACAAAATTTCAGGTCTAGAGTGAATCGTTATAAAGATCTTAGTATTAGAAATCCCGAAGATGTGTTGGAAAGCGTCAATCTTGGACTCTCAAGATTGTTGTCATTCAACAAACACAGTGTTTAGGTATTCTTTAGTAATTTATGTAACTTATCTACGAAATATCTCAAATTCTGTAGCCTTTCACGTATTTCCAACTTAGACATGAACTAGAACAGTTCAGACACCCAAGAAAGTAATAGCAGAGAAAGAAGCCAAGCAATTAAATCTGCGCACAAGTGGCGAAAATGGGGTCCTCGTTATGACGTGTGTGAGCATCGGGTATATTTTTGCCACCAGCTATGGTTTATCCTAGGAAATATTTTGAACAGCATATGATCAATAAGGCATCGCCTAACCCACTTAGTTTGAGAACTCCATCAGGATGGATGAATGAAAAATTGTTACCACATTCTAGCAATAAAATACAATCAGTTGGATGTGTCTGTTTTCGTATCATTGAAAGCACATTAAAATGCAGCTGTGGGTACTTGATTGTTACAAAACCCAAGAGTACCCATGTCAATATAAGCAGCAGCTCAATTTTGGGAATAGTATTTGCACGACCAGTGATTCCAACCAACATCAAAGCAGGTTTTAGATAGACAGGAATGTTTCCTTACGATCAAAATGTATTTACAGACAATGGTTCTTTTCTACGCTGTATGTACGCAAAAACAGAGGACCAAATCAATGTACCTTCCTCAAGCAACAATCCTTTAATTCAAGAAGCAGAGTATGTAGATGCAGATTCGAAAGAAAATGCTTTCCAGAAAGAAGAACTTAGTGTTTTTGTGTCACCTCAAGAAACATCGTAGAAAGAAAGGCAGAAGCCGTTTTTTCACAAACACTCCGGAAACAGCCAAACGTTTTGACGGCAAAGCCAGTAAATAAAGGGGGTCTAAATTCAGCAGCAATCTGAAACAAAAAGGATAAAAGAAACACGTTCCGTCCCGAAGAAAGTGAAAGAAAATGGTAGTTCAACGGAGAATGATGATTTTCAGCCAATTGTATTATAAGATTCTTCAGAAGATGATACTTTAGAAAACGAAATCTTTTAGTTTGTCACACGATTATGTCCCTCAGGCTAAGGAAGACGGTCAATGTTACTTTAGAGACAGAAACTACTACTTATGATGATTTGAAACAGAGTCAAAGAGAAGTTCAACCTGGCGATTACGTTCTTGTAAGATTTCTTTCACGGACACATTACATTGGTCAAATCACGACTAGGAAAAACAATGAAAATGACTAGATTTCGTTTCTAAGAAGCGAGAAGGTACCTGAAAGTTCCATCCAACCAAATAATCCAGATATTTCACCCATACACAATATTTGAATAGTAAGAGGGCTTCCAAACCCTATTGACTAATAATTTGTATAATCAGACAAATTGAATCCAGTACAGAAAGTTAAATTCTCCAATCTTATAATAAATTGCTTATGCTATTGTGCATAATTACTTAAACTTCTAAATTTACTAATTCGGAACCAATGATCCTCTGTACAAGATATCAATTTAATTGTCTAAACCGTTTGTTTTATAACAGTCGTTTGTATTGTTTATTTTGGTAATCAATTCCTGAAATTAATAGTATGCTATTAAGATCTTGTAATACTTCAATTCTAACTTTTATTTAGAATTTTAAAATTTATTTTGTAATGTGAGTAATAGTACAGATTTCGACAATAATGCTTACAATTTTATGTAGATTTGGAGATTTTCAAATGATGGGCCCCTTTATCATATGTTTCTATTCATTATTTTCAATATATTGTTCCTTTGATAAGGTGGTACACAGTGAATCACTTTACAAGCATTAGCGTTAACTGTAAGATATAGAGCAGCGCTACAAATAAATAAATTATTTACGAATGTAGTGGAGACATGTGTCCATGTTCTATACTAAACAAATTCCAGTAATACTTACATTAAACGGATTTATGCTGAAAGCTTTAAAAATTGATCCACTGTGTACTACCTTCCCCTATATATATATACAATGATCGAAAACGACCGATATTAGTGTCGAATTCATAATTTTCGGGGTCGCTGTGATGAACAGTGACACTTCCGATGCCGTTTAAATCCAAATTTACCCCTTTATGTCCAAAATAAAACGTATTCTTCGCATGCAAAGAATGGACATTCTGCTAGTAAAATATAAATCCTATCTCAACTAATAAACTTATCCGTTTGTGCCAACAAAAGGAGGGGAAATATTGTTTCCATTAGGGGTAAAAAGTAAATCAGAGGCAATTGGCAACAGTAATAAAGACATCACTGGGTTTAAATGGAAAACAGAGAGAATTACTGCAAGTTCCCGTATCTAATGAATTTTCAATCTAGGTTTTGATTGTTGTCTTTGATTTACATCAGGATTAGCCTTATGAAAAGGATAAAGAGCTGTTTTTACTTCTATAGTCATATTTTTTTTTATGTGAAGAAAAACATGCATGGTACGCCCCAGTTCGGACACAATCCACTAGAAAAAATCTTTCCTCTTCATCATGCAGTGCTTCTGGAGTTTAATTTCATAAAGTAAAATATATTACATAACAGTGAAGAAAAATTCAAAACGGTTTCGAGGAACTCTTCACCTCATCCTCAGCACAACATTGTAAATTCAGTGTTGAACTTAAACCATCAATTTTATTCTAAAGGATGGATAAACAGGAAAGTTCATATCATGTCTTAAGTTAGCAACAAGTTTTCTTTAGACATGCTGAAGAAGAGGTGTGGAGTGCCCCGAAACCGTTCATAGATTTAACCGTTCTTGACATTTAACGTGAGAGAACTTCTTATTTACTGTTAAATCTATCATATTAATCAGAAATTATATCTCACAAAGTAGATTTCACAGGTTTAATCAAACGATTCGAAAGTAGAGTGGAAGCTGTATATTCTAATACTGGTATTTTGTAATGGTAATGGGTATTTTAATTGTAACATTAACTCCCAAGAAATTTATATTTCATGCTAGAAGTTTGGTGGTGTAAAGAAGCATTTTTTTTTTTCAATAAGAGAAGTCTGCTGTTTCCAATGCTTCACTATGAAATATTTCACTGCAGCTAACAACATCCAGATATAAGAAACAAAAGAGTTTGTCTCTAAAATTTGGAATTCAACTCAATCTAGCCTTGCGCCACAAACATTTTTATAAGTAGTCAATCAATGAGATTGTGGGTGATCCAATTTTGTTGACAAAGGCAAAGGCAAGAACTGCTGAGATAGTATACAGGAAAAACATCTTGGGATCCAATCTAAGTTCCCTTTCTCTCTCATTTCTTGTTTCTTTCTTCAATTTTCCAACTTTAATAAAAATGTGTCAATTCTCTTTTAATAAATACAGAATTTATAATTTTAATAAGGCATATTTTCACAACATCGCCATTGAAAACGACGGGCAAGTGAATAATTTAAATAACTTGCAATACTAAGCTAAGTAATGTAAGTGTATTGGAATACACAAGATGATGAACCCCAAATGTGGGTTTAGTTCAATATTACATTTATTTTATTTATTTATTTAACAATCACCAGATACAGCTCAGAGGCCATTTTACACTGGATATCTAACAACAGCAATAACAATGAAAAGGATTTGGGAAAGTATCGGCCAGGACCTGTTTAGTAGGTACCATCCCGGCATTTGTCTGGTAGTACTGAGGAAAACCCTGGAAAATCCGTCAGGATGGTGGGCAGCGGGAATCAAACCCACGACCTCCCGAATGCAAAGCCAACGCTCTACAACTTGAGCTACTTCGCTCGGTAAATAATTAGATTTTTGAGGTAATGTAGCTTTAGAAAAAAGAAAGCCACAACTAACACTATCATTTCACCTTGGAACAGCACCTTGGAATAAGAGTGTTCACCTCTAGTTCAACTCCAGCCAGGTAAGTTTGTGATGGATAACATCGCGTCTACGAGTCTTCTCGGAGTTCCATTCCGTCCCACATTCTGATATTACCAATTCTTAGATAGTCATTCACTTTCATTAATCATCCGTGCGGCGGCTCTGTGGTAGAGCGTTCACCTCTGGTGCATGGGATTCTTGGTTCGATCCCAGCACTTGCCAAGTGAGTTTTGTGGTAGACAAACACCGTGTGCGTGGGTTTTCTCGGGGTTCTCCCGCTTTCTCCCAACTGTATTGATTCCACTATTTCATTTAATATCATCATCAGCCTAGCCAGCATAACAGTGGGACGAAACAAACAAACAAATAAATAAAAAAAATTAATTCTCCACAAAAATTCCACGCGGCTGAGAATTTAGTCAGTAGAATAAGACCATTGTAAGAGAAAACCATTATTTGAGCTCAGTTCATGCCAGGCATTCCGTTACAGACCTACAATTCAGTAAAATAATTCACCAAATAGATGAAACTTTTGACATATAAGAAGCAACAATCAATTATTGTAGTACCTGCAGACTACAGATTACAATAATATTGCACAGTGAAAATTTGTGACTGGGTAAAGAGCTGAACTTGGATCCGCAATTTAAAATACACAAAACCTCTAATCTAGTTTTGTAGCCAACTGGTTCATACTAGCTTTGCTATTATAAATAACTTAAACTAAAAAATTCCCTGAATAAAGCAATATTAATTTAAAAATAATAAATGCGTAACAGTTTCGTCAACTAACGGAACATACTGGCTTCATCAGACACTATATCAATGTTGCTTTGTTTAGTGAATCGTATTTCTAGTTTAGTTGAAGATTAAAGAAGATGACATAAATTCAAACGAATAATGACAATAGATGGAATAAAGACATCGTAGAAAGAAAGAAAGAAAACTAAGTACTTTTGCACATCTGAAGGAATATGATGTTGTCCACTGTTAAGCTGTCGAAATTGCTTGGTATGCCAGACATTCACCAGGTACCTGGGACAAAGCAGCGGGCTCTCGTTTTGTCACTGAACTATTGTATCCTTGAAGAAGTAATGAACTAATAATAGAGCATAAAACAAATTTCACTTACCAATTAGAGCTTCAGCATATTAGTGGACTGACATCTCTTCTCAGTAGAAACATCACCGAACAATATTTTTGATTAAAGTATATACCATGTTCCAGAATTACTGGCTTAAGAGTACATTATAAAAGTGCGGACAATTTCCTTGTGCCTATGAAGTTTTGGCCCGGGACAACCTGGGTTCAATTCCCGGCCGAGCTCATGTCGCTCGGATCTTACATTAAAATGAAGATTTAGGTTACCTATAGCTTCGATGCTGAAAGACACACTGAACTCAAATACGGCCAACCAAATTCTGTACAATTTCCTCGCGTGCAAAATTGTATTCAACGAAAAACTCACCAGATAAGTTTCTTATGGATAACGCGCGTGATCAATATCAAACATAAATCTTTTTGGCTGGCACAACTTTATTAAATTTCCACCTACGTATTGGTATAAGTAGAGAACCTTCAGAAGAAAAATGCATAATTTTAAAAATATTGCACCGGTTATTATGAACTGTACTACAACAACTCTCTTGTCACCTAATGTCGAACCTCATTAGGACAAATAATACTGTAGTTTAGACACCTTGCTTAACACCAAAACAATATATGTATCACCAAATAAATAAAAATAACGGCAGATAGAAACATCCTAATTTTATGTGTTTTGTATTCTTAAACATAAAAGAAGAAAATTCAGCTAAAGTACTTTTATTGGATTTAATATTAACGGCAATACAAAAATACATGTACATACAAAATGAGCTTTGACTGTTGACAAACTATGTCACAACTAGAGAAATTCAATAATATATAGGTGCCATATCCAGAAGTTTTACACTTCATAATAATGAAATATCTACACAAATGACTACGAACAGAATCAGTCTTCGTATCTACAAAAATATTAATGTCTTAGTACATGTATTAAAAAAAATAATTATCATAAACTACGAAATTAACACATACACTATAAAACAAATTCTTAAGAAAACGAATTACGTAAATCTCTTCAAACAAACGAGTTTTTTCTGAAATACCTTACTAAACGTATTAAGTGAAAGAAGCTCTTTACCGATACAAAAAACATGATCAAGTTCTAAATTAATACAAAATACAGTCTTTCAGTTACAAGATACGGCAGTACAGTTCTCAGGAAACTAAAAGTAATAATTCGTGACAATTGAGAATATCAACGCGCAAAAAAAAAAAAAAAAAAAAAAAAAAAAAAAAAAAAAAAAAACCCTCATAATGAAGGCGTTTAAAAAAGTATCCTATTAGGATCTTTCTACTTTTCCCGCACTCACAGCATACATTAACAATATATTAGTATCTCTATTATGGCCATCAACATATCATTTCATGATAATAGTAATTTTTCTAAAACACTTAATGATATCAAGCTTCGTATTTTATCAGCCAGTTTATCATATTTCCAAACGTTTACTGTATTTAGGTATACGTACTTGTTATGGCAATTATTCCCCCCCAGAATCTTACAGGAAAATATACAAATTCAGCAAATGTAGAAAAGAATTCTTCCAAAACTCTGTGACTGTGACTTTCGCAATAATATTACAATAAATACACATATGACTAGACTTTAGTCTAAACACAAATTGAAAAAGTAAATTTTCCTTGTATCAATTAAAGAAAAATACAATAATAGAATATCCACTTTTGTCTTAAATACATTTCCAATATTTTGCATATAACAAATGGAAAAGTTTTGACAAAAATAATAATAATAATAATTCCACACAAAAAAATTTCGTACTTAAAAAATTCCAAGTAATACAGTCAAAGGCGTTTATGATTTCATTCACAGTTGCGTACTCATAATAAAAACTACAATGCATAAAACACGAACTAATGCGAAAACAAATCAACTTGTGTTAGGTGAACACTAAAAAGCACAAATATTATTTGAGTCAGGGCGGGAGTACAGCAGGAAGCTCGCGCGGAATCAAGCGTATCAGCGACGGTGGGTATACACATAAACAAAGATGTGGGAAAACACTATAAAAATATATGACTTTAGACATTTCTATGATTACTCTACACAGTCTCTTAACTTTAATATGTATTCCTAAAAATACACTTTGCACTTCGTATTTCATGTAACAGACTACAGTTCGATGCACTTTGATTATTTATTCAATTTTATTGTGGAATCAAGTGACGTAATTCTTCTATAAATTTTAAATATAGAAACTTGTTCACGTAGGCGCCAAACATGTAACTGAACTATTAACACAAGAACAACACTAAGAAGTGTTTGTCATTACCATGTAATTACTTTCAAAAAGTTTTATTTTTTTAAATCTCCGTACAATTTCAACATTTCCTGATGTCTTCCTCGGCAAATTGGAAATTACTATTGTGAACTTATGTCACTTTTCATGACGAAAACAACGTCATTTCAGCTCATATTAAGAATTAACGAACAACACTTAGATGGAAGTTAGTAATTTTCCTTTTTTAGCATGTTTGATGTAACATGAAACAAGATACGCACTTCCTTAAAATCGCCAAGAATTGATTAGTTGTTTCCATGTGTAAAGCAGAAACAATGTGCATTTAAGAATTTACAAATAACAATATCTTAGATATGAAATAATTGTAGACATATCAAAACCGGGGAGGAATAACAGGAATTGTTGAAACTGTAAGAATATTTTTAAAAATAAAATGCATTCAGAGATCAAGTTCCTTACCTAATAACAATCAACAGTAGGTTACACATTGGAATATTTGCTCTTATGGCTGTTATTTTAATTTATGTTAGCTCTCAATATTTTAAATCTTTTCGTATTAAGTAGGCATGCGCCAACAAAACCAAGGAATTCTAAATGCCTTCACAGACCACTTTGGGTACCAATTTAGATTAGGGATCCACATATACTGTATGTAAAATTTACAGAAGAATGCTGTAGTAATATTTTAATAGACGTGTGTAAATAGTAATAATTAAAAAAAAAAAAAAAAAATGTTGCGTTCTTGACTGTGAGATGGGTATCTACGCAAAATTACATTAATGAAGATCTCACATGTTATGCACAGATTCCTACATAGTCCAGCCATTAAGCACAGTATACAACGTGAATTGAAGTTAAGTATCTAAAGGCAGTGTGCTAACCTTTGACGTGGAAGCATAGAAGTGTTCGAGAGTTAAGAAATTAACATATTTCTGAAATTTAAATAAGTAATGTGGGCTGATATTTAGTATCTCCCCCAATCTTGCACATATAAGATTTCCAATGTTATCTCCAGTGTTACTTACTTCACAAAATGTAGCTGAGCGAGCGAAGGAAGTTAGAAGGTCCGCAGTTTTTTATATGGTTATAGTTAAGGAGCCGTACTTCCCATTTAGGGAAGGACGAGAAACGCCGTACTTTCAGGAATTATTCATTGACTATCTAGGATGTTAAAAAGTAGGTAACAGACTGAGTTCTTGCCCTTGCACTTAGGGTGTTTAGGTAGTGCAACAGTAAGATGTATCCTCGTGCACGGGAGATGAGAAGTAGCTGTTCTTAACTATTACCTTTATATATATATATATATATATATATATATATATATATATATATATATATATATATATATATATATATATATATATATTTAATTAACCTTTATTACAACTTCTAAAGATGAACAACAAAGTACTCGGTTCTGAGGTCATGAAGTGAGTTGGGACAGATACTAAATGCCATCCGTAATGTGTGATGTCACATTATTTTAGAACGTTAACGTGGAAGCAATAGAAACCCATAAGGATCGTACCTCTAGTGTCTATAATAGCGTACAAAATACATAATTCAGCAGGTAAGGCAAGTGCTTTTATGTTATATAAAAGCTAATGCGCGCTTCTCCCTTGCTGCGATTCTACTCTGATTCGGATAATATTAGTATCTTTTATTGGCAACCTATCATAAGTTAGTGTTATTGCACAGTATTTTTTATAGCATATGTGCACTTAAGTCCTCCTAAAGTGAATTTACACCGAGGAATAAGAGTTTAAATACCAAAAACTATAAGGTACACACAGCCGATTCAGTGAAAAAGAATTTATGCATGGATTCCTATAGTAAATCTGCACCCTACTTTGACCAACAAACTTGATGTTGCCTATATTTAGGAGAAGGAGTCTAAGTACTCGGATCATTCATTTCTCCTGTAAATTTTGTTTTTTTTACGTGTTTCTGGACACCTTGTACTAAACACACTCCCTTGATTTTAATCTTTAATATAGGGTGGCATCCGGATTCTTAAAATGTACTTATTATTTCAAATGGATATGCCAAAGTATACTCTTGCTATAAATTTAACATTATTGTCACTAACATATAGAATATTACTTGATGAGAAAGAAGTCACTCTTTGATAAGACACAGTAAGAAAAGACAAACACCGACACTAGCTATTAAAAATACGAAGCTGAATTTATTAAGGCATCGAAATTTTAACTTACGTTGTTCTTGGTCTGAAAGCTTACTGCTTCCTACTTTACGTAAGACCCACTATTTCTTTGCACAATGTTACAACAGAGAACTTCCTGCCGGTAGCATTACTAATGAAGCGCACAACACATTTTACACAAAATTACTTCCTTCCAACACTGAAGTACGTAGATAAACTACATCATAGTTCTACAAAAATTACAAATAGCCTACATGTATGGACTTATTTCTTGTCTTTAGATTCTGCCTCGAAATTAATGGGAATTTCTTTAGGTTTCTCCGGCTCCGGCAAACTAGCTTCGATTGAAAGCACACCGTCATTACTCAAAATCGATTTCAAAGTTGATATGTCAACCTTTTCTGGTAAAGTGTACTCACGAGATATCTCCTGATATAACTTGCTCCCATCTTCTGCCTCTCGCTGCATCTTTGCATGAATAGTAAGCTTGCGATCCTTCACTGAAACTCTAATGTCTTCAGGTTTGAAGTTCGCGACATCGATGTTAATTCTGTAGAGATTGGATGCAGTGTCTGTAGTCTGAACAGGTAAAGATCTTGAAAAGCTAAACGGCAATCGTCTGAAGAAACCATCAAAATCTCTGTCAATTCTTTCCATCTGTCGATCCATTTCTCGGATCATGCTTCTCATATCGGAGACTGGATCCCATCGCGATCCTCCCCAAAAGTTTCGTGAAACTGGTCTGGTTACAATAACTGGGGAGACAAATGACTTAAAACCCGAAGACTTAAGAATTGGAGCTAATTTTCTGCAGTGATGAGCCATGGAGAATTATGTTCAGTAACTCTTCTCCAAAACACAGTTCTAAAACAATATTACTTGTTTATGTTCAGTAACTTTTCTCCAAAACACAGTTCTAAAACAATATTAGTTGTAAGTTACTAAATAATACACAGTCACTGTCCAGTGCAACTTCACAAAAACACACTACCACTTGCTCTCCAACTTAACAGCTCTATTACACAACTCAACTTGGTTCACTCTCAACCCCACCCTGGTTTTATATAGTTTTGAATTTCCACAAAGTTCCCGCAACTTTCATCATCCTTTGCCAGAACGCACTAGAAAATTGCGCCATGCACTAATGTTTTGTCATCAGCTGATCTTAACTTCTCGAAGTTGCCACTAGGTGCCAGAAAGAGCTAGCAGTGTTTCGAACTGACAAATTTCTTTGTAGTAGGATTTTTTTTTTTTTTTTTTTTTTTTTTTTTTTACATTTGACTCAAGGAGGGAATTTTATGATTTGCCTTGATTATTTTTTGTCTCTCCTAAGTTATTATCTCAAATGTGTATTACTGTATTAGACATTTAGAAAAATATAAAAGTTAAAATAAAAATGTATCTTCGAAGAATTTAGCGCTCACAATGTTGGAACACATATGTTACATTATTCGTTTACCATGAGATTTAGTTGGTACTGGCATCTACCGACGTAACTCTGAACTTGATGAATAAATCGGAATGGAAATCATATGGATAGCTAGCCTACAAAGAAATTCTGTTGTAGAAATAAAACATTTCTCGTTTTTTTCAAATAGGAGAGTTGGGAATGAGGCACAATCGCTAGAAGTGAAACCAAACCAACTGATAGGATTTAATTGTGAATATTTCCTTACTGCCACACTGCAAATCAGTGCATCTTTTAAAGAAATCTCTACTGGGTATCCAGGCACAAAAGGGCCCTTGACACACATAGCAAAATTCAAACGCACAGACATCTTTTTAAAGTGCATTTTTGTATAATGCACACCTTTGAAATAATGACATACAAAATGACGTATATGTCAGACTTCTACTAACCGTTTCATTCCCGATTCAACACATCGCCATCAATAGGGGGTCTACAGGAGCGGGCATTATCTTTTTTACATTTTGGCTCAAATCCGCCTTCATGCCGGTACTTAAAGATAAAACCGAACTGTGCTCTCATAATTGGATATTTTCCTTCATTTGTTTATTTATTTTTATATCCATAGTTTTAAGTTGGTCATAGACATGACAAGGACAAAAAATGCGACTTGTACAGATGGAGAGGATTAAAAAAAAAAAAAAACAATACAAGACAGAAACTACTCATCAAGGATATAACAATACATGAACTCGACTAAACATTTCCCTAACGAAATCATTTTATGTGTACGTATGTATTCAATACTAAATATTACTACAATACTTTATTTTTTTAAGAAACAGTATAATCAAAAATTTATCTTATCAATGGTTTAAATCATAGCATGTAAGCTTTTTGTTAGTGGTTCCACTCCTGCTATAATTTTTACACTTTAAATCTCAATCTGTTACACTTATAACTGGTTAATTTCTAGTATTATTTTCACACTTCAAATTTTAACATCCCATATTATTTGGTTTCTTACCTGTATTACAGCATTTTAGGCTATTTGTTAATGGTTATACTCTTGCTATTATTTTCACACTCCACATCTGAATGTGTTCTGCAGTGTGTGGTTTCTTACATGTTTAGAATATACTTGAGTAAGTTTCTCATCTACAGTTACCATAGGCAGGGCAGGCGCTAGCAGTTTTGCCGCCCTGGGCGGTACTTTCATATGCCGCCCCTTTCATCCGCAAACCATATTTTGACAGAAGACGTTCAAGTGTCAAGAAAAAGTAAGATGCACCATTTAAAAATATGTATGAAATGAAAAAGTAAACAAAATATTGAATTACTTCTCTCGAATGCTTACCTAATATTTAAACGACTTCATACATGACACAATATTCAGTATGCTCGATTTCGTTGTATGTAATATACAGCAGCGCATACAGCAAATAAAATTAAAAAATATGCTTTAGTTACGACTCAGAATGTTAATTTTTAAGCTTATTTTATACCGGAAGGTGTTTCCAATAGCGTATGGAGTATGAAGATAATATAGTGGATCAGACATTGAAGGCAAAACTAAGTAATTAACCTAAGCCTTACAATGTACTGAAACACAGTAGAAATACTGTACATAAATTTAACATACCTTAATTGAAAGAAACTTTGTTTGCTTTGAGATGAGCAAATTCCTTTATCACATTTGCGTAGTCCAATGTTTCACCAATTAGTATTCCATTGATATCATCACTAGACCATTTAAGCGTGTTTCAGACATAGAAGAACGTAGATAGATTTTAATAAACTTAAGTTTCAAAAAACTTCTTTCTCCGCTTGCCAATGTTACCGGTAAGGTTAACAAAATCATAAGTACAACACTGACATTGGGAGCGAAGTCATGTTCCTTAACTTTAAAGTCTCTTTTGGTGAACTTTTAGGCTTAATTATAGCGGATAACACTTTCAGTTCGTCTTTCAAATCACTGGAGTTAATATGTTTCGATTCTTCGCGTGTTAAAATGCACGCAAGTTTACACTTTTCAGACAGAAGTTCAGGTAGCATATCTTTAGGATTACTTATATTGTAATTTTAAAAACTCGAAATACTCGTTGTTATGTTTAAGTTGTCCAAACCTTTCTCTTGAAACTAATACAATCGCGCCTAGAACTTTGCAATAAAAATCTATCTTGTTTGTGGATCTTCAATAGCTTCATCCTCTGCCTAGTACTGAAACTGTCTCATCTTTCGACTTCGAGCTTGCACTGTATTACCTATCCGTGGGTCATCCATATTGAATGCTGATGCCAACTCCATCGCATCAACTAAGTAAGATTGAAACTTTGCATCATTTCTGCTCCTCTCAAAGTACCCAGATATATTTTCAAGAAACCCAACTGCATCCAATCCATGAGAATCAATGCTTTCAAGACTTTTGCTTACTATATTTATGTGGAGTGAAAAGTCATAACAGATAACGAGTGAGCAAAGGAAAGGAAAGCCACGCAGCTGGTTTGCTCTACATAGAGAATCTTAGGCGACTATTCTATCTGTTCTATTGTCATTACTTATTTGAAGTAAGACATCATAAACATCCTCTCTTTGATATCTAAGTGGAGTTAGAGCATCAATTCGGCTCTCCCACCTTGTGGTGCTGAATGGTTTTAGAGTGAGGCTGCTAATATGTTCCTTTAGTATGACCCAACGTTGAACTGACGCAGAAAAGAAGTCATAAACTCTTTTTTAACTATACAAAAAAAATGAAACGGTGGACTGAGATGATGTGGCTAACGACAAAGTTTAGTAAAGGAACATAGAAGGCTAGGGAATTTATTTCTAAAATTTCCTTCTGCATACCTGAATGTTTGCTTTTCATATTGAAACCATTGTCATGTCCTTGGCCCTTCATGTATTGGATAGGAAGTTCATTTTTTTTTCTGTTTAATTATTACTTCTCAGTCCTAGACCAGTAGTGTCTGTTACTGATACGAAACCAAGAAAGTGTTCGCCAATTTTTACAAGGCATTCTCCATTACCGTGTGTAATCTATACAGAACGAACGATTATTGTCATTTGCGCTGTACCAGAAATATCTGGTGTACAGTCTAATTGTATAATATTTTGCAGCTCTCAACAAAGACAGAATTTTACTTTCAATTTGTTCCCTGAGAATTGGAATAACTTCATTTGGACATATTTTTCTAAGGATTGGTGGTATTTATTTTGTCTTTCCGTGGTTCTTTTAATGTGTTCGACCATGACATTGTCAAACTTAGCAAAGAAACCAGTTTTAGAAAATTACCATTATTACTTGTGTAAAGTTTGTCTGATGTTCCGGGTAACGGTAGACATTGTTCACCTAAGAATTTTATAATTGCCACTAGTCGTTCTACGAGGGCTATCCAGAAAGTAGATTACGTTTTCGTCTGTGTCCGCTAGGGGCGGGGCTAGCGCGGCCATCTTGGGGTCAGAGCGTTGCGCAGCTCAGTCGGCATCTAGCCGTGCTAGTGAGAGGTTCGTGCTGTGCTCCGTTAAGATACTGTGACGGTTTGAAATGTCTGCGTTAATTGAAAATCCCGCGAGCTGCGAGGTGCGTGCAGTAATAAGGTTTCTGACAGCAAAAAACTGTAAACCGATAGAAATCTATCGGCAGCTGTGTGAAGTGTATGGGGACAACATTATCACTGAAGGTGGAGTGCGACAGTGGGTCATAACATTTAAAAATGGCCGAACCAATGTTCACGACGAAGATCGAAGTGGGAGACCCAGCAAAGTGACTGCCGAACTTGTCGAAAAAGTCGATGTTAAAGTCCGTGAAAATCGAAAGTTCACAATAACGGAACTTTCTTTGAGTTTTCCACAAATTTCGCGAAGTTTTTTGCTCGAAATCATCAGCGAAAAGCTTGGTTACCACAAGTTTTGTGCAAGATGGATTCCAAAAATCTTGACAGAGGACCACAAAAATCAGCGAATGGCTGCAGCGTTGCACTTTTTGGACGCCTACAATAAGGATGGTGACTCTTTACTCGATCGCATCGTTACTGGTGACGAAACATGGGTGAAACACGTGAACTGTGAAACGAAATTGCAATCAATGTAGTGGGGGCACACAGGTTCTCCCCAAAAACCCAAGAAATGCATGCAAACAATGTCGGCAAGGAAGATGATGGCGACTGTTTTTTGGGACAGAAAAGGTGTGATTTTGGTGGACTTCCTGGAAAGAGGCACTACAATAAACGCTCAAAGGTATTGCCAAACTCTGCAAAACCTCAGAAGAGCAATTCAAAACAAGCGCAGAGGAATGTTGAGCTCTAAGATCTTGTTGATTCACGACAACGCCCGGCCCCACACGGCAAATGTCACGCGTGAAGTTCTTGAATCTTTTCAGTGGGAGTTGTTTCCTCATCCGCCGTACAGTCCCGACCTGGCACCAAGCGACTTCCACCTATTCCCAGCAATGAAGAAGTGGCTGGCTATGCAGCGTTTTGATGACGACGAACAACTGCAAGAAGAGGTAACGAAGTGGTTGAAGTCGTAGGCGGCCGAATTTTTCGACGAAGGAATTTCCAAGCTCGTACATCGCTACGATAAATGCCTTAATTTGAATGGTGACTATGTCGAAAAGTAGTATTTGTGTGTGGCTTTCATCTGTATATAATAAAATTTGTTTCCTATACTTTGTTGATTTTTTATTCCAAAACGTAATCTACTTTCTGGATAGCCCTCGTATTACGTTCTTTCAATGTTGTGCTTCGGCATTTAACATTCTGGTGTCCTGCGTCAATGTAAGACCACTCTTCAGTCTTACCGAAAGCTCCATCCATCTTCTTTGTGGCTCAAGGCGAATAGGAAACCTATCACGGCTCAGACGTACAGTCAGATAATGACTAGGGTACGTAGTTGCCAATCTATCCAGCAGAAAGAAAGTATGAAGTTGTCTATCGAAAACGGGAAAATCCTGTAATGTATGCGCAATTGCGCAAATGATTCTAGCAGACACTTCTCAAGAAAAAAATATGTGTACGATTTCCCATATTCGGAATGAACAATTTGTAAATTGGATAAAAACTCGCTGTTAGAACTTAAATGTCTTTAGATGCAGTAGGCTAGAACGGTTCGTCTTAAGTCACCTCTGTTCATCGTCATTCACGTTTTGGTAACTACGCAGTCCTCCTGTCCACCGGGAAAGGGATTCTTCAACATTAAATTCAGTTTCCTTAATGCTGAATCCCTTGCTGTAAGAACATCAGGCAGTAGATCAGACCGTTAAAGAATTTTCTGCATCTGCTGGAAGATACGCGTGATGTCATACATGAATTTTCGGCCCACCCGTCTAACATTCCTTTGGCAGCAGCTCGATCCTTTTTTCCTCCTTCCCTGAAAATGGCCCCCTCAAACCATCTTGCATCCAGGTAAGTTGTGAAGTATGGCGGCAACCAATGTATGCAAGTGTTCAGCAAATCGCACCTCAAAGTAGGCAGGGACAGTATGGAAATCAGGTGTTGTTTTGTGCAGCATTTTTGTTTTTATTTTCGATGTTCTGAAGTACGTTGCAACACATTTCAAACCTGACAGCCATTGTGTCACTTCAGGGACACAGTCCAAAATGTCCTCCATTCCAAGATCGGATCTGTGGCAAACACACCAAATAGTAAGGATGTTACGGATGCTAGCACTTTTTCTGTGTTGGAGTAGAATGAAAGTGCTAGTATCTCGAGGTAGACAAATGAGTACGCGAAACGAAGGAAAGAGGAATATCTGAAATTTCAAGAATGAAGCTCTCCTATTTTCTATCTATCCACAGAATACAAGTTAATATATGCACTCGCAAAACCCAAGTAAGTAATGTATTGTTCAAGTTCTCTTCCCGTAATTTAATGGTTTATGAAGCGCACTGGGTATCCAAACTGCTGGGCCTGGGTATCCATTTGGATACAAAAAGGTAGCTTAAAAAATGCCCTGCAAAACGCCGAACATGTATTTCAAATTTTGACTGTTTCTGATTTTGAAAACCCTCCTCCGTAGACTATAAGTCATTACTCGGTATCTTACAGCCCTATATCACATCGTCATAACTTTTTAAGGTTGTAAGTAAAAACTTGTGACCTTTATTGAGACGTCTGGGTTGCGAGTGGAACGAGCAAGAAAATTTTTAACAAATCTATTTCTTTGCAAAACGGCAACAATATTGATTTAATAGGGCGCCAATATTTTCGGCGCGTCGTCTACACATTTTGAACAGTTTTTCTTTCTTCTTGCTCGTGTGGCGCCCTCTTGCTATCAGCACCCGGGGCGACCACCCCGCTTGTTCCCCCTAACTACGACTCTGCTTGAGGGCAGTAGTTGTAGGTGATGTTTGTATCCAACGTGTGTGGCCCTAGAAACAAAGGATTGGAGACAAATACCTTTTGTATTCGTAATTGAGAAGCACCAGCGGGTCGCCCGCAGACAATGGGTAGAAAGTATAGTTGTATAGAAATACACTATTGTTTAAATGACATATGATGACAGGTAATGGTTGGTGTAGTATTGTATGCAAAGGAGTTACAGAAAAGAGAATAATAAAAGATGTCAAAGTTGTAAAGATAAATGAATTAAAAAAAAAACTTGGAAACTTGTTGAACAATGGCAGCTTGTTATAAAGAATAATAGAACTATAGATTACTTTGCAGGTGTATGTTTTAAAATAATAAAAGAGAAACCTTGGGAAAATTATTGAACAAGGGTAAATTGTTATAAAGAAAGAATAAAGCTATACAATACATTGTAGCTGTATGAAAAGAATAATAAAAAAGAAACCTTTTACCTGTATACTTTAGCCGGCGGGGGAAACGCGGACGCGGCGCGGGAAGGCGCGGGGGCGCGAACGGAAAATACCCGCGGGCGCGAGCGCGTGACGTCATTTGAAATTTTTATTTAAATATTGGTTTTAAAAAAATAGACATGTATAGTTTTGTTAGCGATGGAGAACCGTCAGTTTGTAGAAGACGTTGATGTGAAGCATAAGTTAGACGTTGAGAATGAATATCCAGATTCTTCAGATTGTACATTTGATGAAAATGAATTAGAAAGATATGAAAGCGATAATATAACAGTTTATGAAAGTGATAGTGATGCGGGAATAGATAATGAAGTGTATGAATTTTCGGAGGCGGAATCAAATGATGAAGTGGTATCAAATGTGGATACGCCGCCATGTTCACCTGCATCATCAGAATTAAGTTGGAACTGTGAATGTGGTGTTAACTATGTGGATGTGAACTGTGTAAGAGATTGTATATTGAAATGGAAACCAAATGATTATTTAATATGCTATGCATGTTATTGGCATGATACATGTGAATGGTCTCATGAATGTTTTTATTGTAATGAAGACGTTTTAGACATTCGTGTTTGGTCTGTGTTAGTGAATCCTCGTGTACAGGAGGAATTATTTGATATTTATGCAGAAACACATACAGTTATTACAACATTAACAAGAGATTATTTTAATATTACATTTGGTGAACTATCAGTGGATGTGAATGTACGAAAAGAACTTTTAAGTATTTTTCTTGAAAAAGACAGATCGAACGAGTATAGCGAGGTGTGTTTAGAAAACGTACTGTACATAATGTATTTCGAAAATAATTTTTGTGTATCATGTAGTGAAGAACATATTAGTGAAGTTTGTGTTTTAAAAACTATAAGTGCATACTTACGCTTTAATAATATTTTTTGTGAACAATGCTTGCTGCATCTTGAACATGAATGTTTATTTCATCATGATATTGGAACTTTTGCTGTAGAATATTTATCCAACAACATAACTCTTTTTGATTTATTTGAAGTGTTTGAAAAACACCATAGTGAAATTTCAAGTATAAACTTTATACGCAAAGCGCGTGATTGTTTAAAGAACACTGAATTTGTTGGACAAATTATACCGTTTTTCTTAGAACGTAAACATAAAATTTCACCATGTGTTAATGAATACATTATTGACATACAAGGTTTTAAGATTTCAAATCATGAATTTATTATACGTGAATTTTATTTAACTGCCTGTGATGATACAGTAAATTTGCATTGTTTAATAAAATCACCAGTAGAATATAATGTACTTCCATTAGGTTGTCAAAAACAAATTGAATGGTTAACATTAAACTTACACGGATTAACTTGGAATGATAAATGCGGTTATACTGTATCACACATACGTAACCTTATATATCAACTTTGTAAACAAGATGCAACCTTTTATTGTAAAGGTACAGAAAAAACACTTTGGATTAAAAATATTTTTGCACTAGCTAATGTTATTGATTTGGAAAGTAAACAGTGTCCACCATTAAACACATTGCATGCAAACGTATTTAATGATTATTGTGCTTTTCATGAACAAATTAAACTTGACAAAAAATCAGGATGTGCATTTCGTAATGCACAACAGTTATGTTATTGGTGGAAGTTTCAACGTACTATAACATTAACTAATGCATTTGCAAAGTTGTAAAAAGGAAATGATATGTTCTTGTAAATAAAAATACAAGATTTTAAATTGTAAATAAAAAATTTTATTAAACTAATCTGTTTTTTCTTTTTCATTATAATGGTTACATGATTGAATACAATTTTATCATTTTGTTTAAGATTATTTTTTTGAATAAATTTAAACATTCGTTAAAGCTTTTCTTTCGTACAATATGATGTAGAAAGTACAGCACAAATTGTCCACACAAGATTGAATTATCATCTTGATATGCGGAACTACTGTATTTGTAAAATATATATTACAATTTTTATTTAAAAAAGTTTTTATTTCTTTTGGAAATGGTAATGCTAAACTATCGAAATAGTATCCTCTTTGATTTTCATCAAAGAATACACACACCCAATGTGTGCCACCTGATGATGAATTGCTTAAATTTATAATAAGTCCAGCCGGTGGTTGCACAGTTTTTGGTATTCTATCAATAGGATAAATGCCATGCACATTTGCACCAGTAAGTTTATCACGAAGTAACACTTTTATTAAATCATCCGTGTACATAACTTTTGTTTTTTAAATTCACATCACTTCACTTCACTTTACATAAGTTTATACGCATATATGTTGGAAGACCTAGTGGAGTATATGGAATATTCTCATAAAACGAAATAACATGTTTAAAATATTAATGACAGATTTTTTTATAACTTTTCCAATATCGATGAATGGTGCTAACGCATAAAAATATTTTTAACAAACTTCATAGTATGATACCTTGCAACTCTTTGAATAATCAAGCAAAAATATTACAATATACAATGTTTAACACACTTTGTACCAGTAGGGCGCATGTAATTGATATGCTTAGAAGTGAACAGTTATACTTCTTTTATTAAAATGATACTTTTAAAAAGTATTATCAGTATATATATTTCTATCTTTATCAATTTGAATTAAAGAATCAAACTGGGCGTAAACAATACATGTTATAGGTTCAGTTAAATTTTCACAAAAGGAAACTTTAACATTTACAGGTGCATCACGCACAAGGTCCCAAGTGCAATCATCTAATGTTGCTGTAGGTGATAGAATAAATGCATAAAGAGTATAGCCGTGTGGATATTCTTCAGGAGTAATAGTATGTGCATCATCTTTATAATATAAACCAGTACCGGAAAACAGAGAATGGTAACTTAGAAGGTACAAATTGTTTTTAAAATCGGGGGTGAGGGGACTGGGAGGAAAAGATTTTGATCCAACTTGTAGCTGCAGTTTGTTAACGTTAAAGTGTTGAAAATGAAATGGATTTAGTTCAGATTTTCCATTAAATGCCGAATTGGAAACAAATCCGATAACAACACCTTTAGGTACGTTACCCAGGAAAATATTATCAAGATTATATGAATTAACGTTTGCAGGAATAGTATATGATCTTGTTTGTACTCTTGTAAGGGGATATTTTGTTGTTTCATGATTCATATTAGTATTGATTTCCATTGCCAAATGAGGTGCAACATCGATGCGACGTATATGCAGAGTAACATATTCAAGTTTTACTTTATAAGAAGTATTTGCAGGAGATAATAAACAAAAAGCATCTTTACTACGATGTAATTTTATACGAAGACCTACTTTATTTACAAGTGCTCTTGGTAATCATGCAATATCTGTATACAAATGCCCATACATTTCAAATGATTTACTATTTTTAATATAATTAGCACGTTGTTGAAAACCTACATTAGCATTACCTATGGTATCAAATTGTTTGGCAGTATCTTTATACCACATACCTAATTTCAAATGTGTATCAGAAGCATCACGGGAATAATTTAATAATGTTTCAAGGTACGCACGATAACGATAAAATCCTGATGAAGAAGTAATTAATTTATCATTTAATGAAATGTCAATTTGACTAAATAATGAATGTAGGAAATTATTTGTTGGTGCTACAACATCAGTGTCAGCTAATGTTGTGTCATCAGGTTTTGTAATTTTACAACGTACGTAAAGATACAGATATGCCGTATGAATAAATTCTCCTGTTTCACCGGGAATAAAAAATTCAATAGGTCCATCAGAACTTAATGTTGAAATTGGACGGTATTCAGCATTAAAGCAAGATTCAATTGTAGTTTGTGTCATTGGAGTGCTAAATAAATCGAAATCGTTGGTACAACATTCCACACTGCTTGAATTAAGTAGCGCCATTATGAAAACATATCTGTAACACGACTTATTTTTCTTTTTACTTTTCTTTTGCTTTTGCTTTTGTTTGTACGCTTACGTTTAGTTGGAGGTCCAAAACGAACAATTGCCGGAGCTTTACGCTTGCGTGGCCGTCTCTTACCACTTCCAGTTAATAACTGACTAACTTTGTTAGTAGCTTTTGTCTTTGATGTTTCACCAGCTTGTTTTACACGTGCACGAACAGATTCTTTAAATGGTTTATTTCTAATACATCACCCGCTACTTGTATTCCCGTTTGTAAAGCTTGTCGACCTAAAGTTTTTGCACCCTGTTTAAGAAATGGTAATGCAAAACGAAATAATCCTTGAAAGAAACTACCTATACCATGTCCCCGTTGATATACAGGTCCTGAAAAGTATGGGATACCATGTCCGTAATGTCGTATAAATTTCATTTTTAAAATATAATTAATTAATTACTTTTTATTAGGAGAGCGCTTAAAATGAAGTGTAACACTTAGTGTCCCAGAACGAAATGGTAAATTTCGTCCTGCATGGTCTTTTAATAGTATTTCAATACTGTTAAATGAAAACTTTGCAAGTGGAAGATAATGAATATCTTGAAATGTTAATGTTTTCACTTTACCGTATTTTACATTTGATATTGTTGCAATACGTAATAAAGGTGTTTTTGTATCACCTAGAAACTGATATTGTATGATATCAGTATAAATAAAAATTTGATGAGAATATCCAATATCAACATATGGTTGTTTAAATCCACGTTTATACAAAACAAGATCTTTATGTTGACGAAGTCCTAATTGCATTGCTAATGTTGCTGATAATAAGGCAGATTCAGCACGATCACTACAATCTACTTGTACAATATTTGATATAGAAAATTTTATGTCTTTTGATATCTTATTTAATTCATCAATGATATGATGTGCAGAGTGATAATATCCACTTACAATTTTACCTTTTTGTGCTTCTTCATTTTTTATTTTATACCACATAACATTTTCTCCATCGTTAACATTATAACATGTTAAAGGAACATGTAATTCACTTAAACCTACATGCCAATCGGTTTCTGATAATTGAATATTATTTTTTAGTTGATTAATAAAATGTGTTGGACTATTTGTAGGATATACATCAGTACTTGCGTTTGATACAAGTGTAATGTAAAAACTATCATCAATACTTTCAGAAATCATTTTCGTTTAAAGTGAAGTGTTAAGTTTGAAGTTCCAAATTCAAATGGCAATTTTAAACCGTGCTCATCTTTTAAGTTTACTTCAATCGTGTTAAAATAAGATTTTACAACTTTAACATATTGTGGTGTGTGAAATAGAAAACATTTTACATCTCCGTGCTCAATATTATATGCACTAACTTTACGAACTAGTGGTCCAATATTTTCTTGTTGTTTTACAATATCAACACAAACATTAAAAACGTTTGGTATATTATATTCTAAATTGCATGGAAATTTTGCACGCGTTACGGTTGGAACATCTTCACTAACTGGTTTTACAAAGACAGCATCTGTAAACTGTTGTATTTTCATTTATAAATCTAAGTAAATGTTGCAATCCACGTGTCATTGCAATAACACAAAAATCTTTCAATTTTAAAGAATGTCTAATTCCAACTTGATTTTTACTTTTATAATATTTTAACATGCGTAATTCTTCAGGAATCATTTCTAAAATGGATGGAATAGAAGTATAGTATCCTGGTGTAATATCAACATCTGCAATTTCAAGTTCATCAGTAACGATGGTTTCAATTACATTTTTTTCATTTTTACCCACATTATAAAAACTAAAAGGAACATTAAGTTGTGTTAAGGCAACATACCATTCTCCTTCACTTAAATGAATAGGTTGTGCTAACTTTACTATAAATGAAGAAGTCGTATTATTAGTAAAAATTTCACTACTAGCATTTGAAGGAAGAGTAACATAGAAATCATGTTCTATCATTGAACTCATTTTGAAGACTGAACAGAATTTGTTTTAATCCATGAATTCATACTTGATGGATATCCTAACCACTTTACATACATCATATCTTTTTTCGTTTTAATACTTTCTCAATTAAAAATGTTTTGTTTGAATTTACATTTACTTTTTGTAATTCTTCTGTGTAAAATATTCCTTTAATTTCCTCATCATTCCAATCTTTTAATTTATATGTAATAGGATTTGTCCGAATACATGTATCAACAATAAAAATTTCTTGTGACCATTTTGGTAAATATCCCTTTTCTAATTTATGTTTATATTTACTAACACGCACATAATTACCAGGCTGAAATTTACATGTTAATTTCTTTTTATTCATTTTATCACCGTACAACGTATTCCAAACTTGATCAACATTAGAATGATTTACATTTGCCGGTGCCATTTTAATACTACTATGATACGAATGATTATAATTTTTTAGAAATTGATTTAACACATCTATATAACGGTATATATTAGAGGCGTAAAATAACGATACAATTTTTCTTTTAATGTTCTTATAAAGCGTTCAGCTAATGCACATTTAATTTCTGAATGTACACTGTAATGATTAATTTCGTATTCTTTAAATAAACGTTTTACATGTCGATTATAAAATTCTGTACCTAAATCCGTTTGTATATTAAACAAAGGTAGTTTAAATTTTTTTAATTTTTTTGATTGCTTTTGCCATTTCAGGACCTGTTTTTGTGTTCAAGGGAACACAATACGCATACCGTGCAAAAATATCGATACAACATAATATATACTTATAATTTTTGTTATACTTGGCAATATTTTGCATATCTGCTAAATCCATTTGTAATGTTTCATTTGGTGCACTAACATAATATTGTTTACGTTCAAACACTTTACGTGCTGGTGCGTGTAATGTATATGCATCTTGAGATGCTAAACAATTTTTAATTTTCTTTTTTGATAATTTTGTTTTTGCTTGTAATGTTTTAATACTAGATAAAGAAGCAGGATTCGTATAATCATAATATAATTTTGACAATTTTCCCATTTTTATTTACATTTTATATTCTTTCCAATTTTTAAAAATATTTGTTACTAGTGTTGGACTTTGTGATTTTTTAACTTTGCTATGTGATTTCACTATAGGAGTAGAAATAAATTCACGTGGTACATTAAGATCATCCAATAAACTTTTAAATTCGTGAATGCTTATCGGATTTCTTGAATATTTTCGTGTACGAACAACATCATTTATTAAATCAATAATATTAGAACCTGGTATTATTTTTCCTTGAATACGTACTGTTCCTGATTGATCCCAATGAATTTTATTAGAACTTGTTAACTGTTTTAATAATAGATCTGTTTTCCTTCGTTGTGCTTTTGGTACTGATTGTAAAATGCCTGATACAAAGGGTAAAATAGAATTATTTTTTTCTTCTTCAAGTAATGATGATGATGTTTGAGGAACATCTTTTTCAATAATAGTTAATGTAATTGGATTTTGTGAAACTGATGAAGTATAATTTAAATATTGTTGTAATGCTTGCTGATACAATTTCCATTTTTCATCAATACTAAGATTACGACGTTTTAAAATACTATTCATTTCTTCATCAAAACGCGATTGATGTGAATATACTGATTTTATATTTGCATGCATTTGTTACATTGCATTTTCAGGCACTAATATCATTTTACGAAATTCCGACATACCTATCTTCCAAACAAACTACTTGCTACTGCACCAAGTAATGGTCCTAAAATTAATGGTAAAAATGCACCACCTTTCTGCAATAAAATTTTCTTTTTCTTATTAAGTGCTGTACGTTGTGCAGATAAAGCACGCAAGATCTTCTTATGTCTACGTAAACGTTGCTTCTGACGCGAATTCAACGGAATGTTTCCTTTTATTGTGTTTTTAGCAACTTGTGAAATAGTACGTATTAAATTACCAGATGCATGTCGTATAATTTGTTTTCGCTTTGCGCTTTTGCATTTGCACAAAGCACGGAGAGTATCAAAGTGTTGTTTCACCTTCAACTTCTTGAACTAAACTAAACGTAAACGACTGAATTACTGTCTTTTACATTTGCATATACATGCATTGTTTCATTAGGAAAAATATTTGTACGTAATCGTAATGCATCATTTGTTTTTTGAGTTAAGTCAAATAACATAAGTGTGAGGTTCACGTGTTACATCTTCGAACACATTCACAACTTGTTTACTATATAGTGGAATAATTTGTCTTGCTAAATATTGTATTTGTAATTTATCACGCGGATTTTTAAATACTATAATATAATGTGCATTTAAACTTATATCACGTGCATGTTTTCCTTTTGGAAATAAATTTTGAACAATAAATATTAATGTTATTTTTTTATGATGTGCATATTTTGTAAATAAGTTTGCAACATCACCATTGGTTTCAGACATTAAGTCATCTAATATTAATAACGAATTTTCTTGTATTTCAAAATTATTCATATCTGGAATACCTTCTATAAAACGAATTTCTGAACTTGCATCCAAATTTGGTATAACTGCACCATAACACCAAACAATTTCATTAAATTTCATAGTAAACATTTGATCACGTTCATTTAATAATTGCTTTACAAAACATGTTTTGCCTGCACGTGAAGGACCAGCAATTAAAATGGTTGATGGATGTTGAAACTTTAACATCTTGTATTAAACTGAATGCATACAATAGATACTTTACTTTATATACAGTCATTCATGCACTCACTCACACAATTAACAAAATAAATTAAAAATAAATTAAGAATAAATTAAAAAATAAATATTAAAACTTAAAATGACTAGAAGCTGATGTTGTTATGAGTATACTTTGGTCTACAATTTATGAGTTTGCACAGCAAACGATGGAATAAATAAATAGTGATACTCTACTAATGTTCTGTTAAAAATAAATAAATAAATAAATAAAACCAATCACTTATAAGCCAAGCTAAAATTATTATTGTACGTATCAATGAGGTAAACTTTTTGTCTTTGGTACTGGTTCGTCACTTTGTATATCGTCAATACGTTTACGTTTTTTGTTTACCTCTTGGTGTGTTTTTGTCTCTTTACGTGAAAAGATAGTGAAGCCTTGTTTCCGCACAATGCTATTTGGATTTTCTATAGTTGTACAATTAATATTTCCTGTCACTAATCCATAGAAACTCTCAAAGTTTATTCTTTGAGAGGTCCTATCATTTAGTGTAATTCCCCGAATTTTGAAAATATTCCGAAATTCCCCTGCGGCATTTTTAAGCCGCATACTATAATTTTTTGGCCCTAAGCCTATAAACGTTACAAACTTCCACCCTTCTTCAATTTCATCAGTGAGATCACCCAAATAGTTTCCAAGCTTCAACGGAGGTTCCCTATCTTTTTTACACGTAAACATAATACTGTCTGTGTCACAATAAATTACGTCATCAGGTCCTACAGTCACAAGTAAGTCATATAATTGTAGCCTGGCCCATGAAGTATTAAAACCAGCAAGCACGACATTGGAAAATTGCAGAGGTACATTTTCAGTTTCCAAGTCTTTATATGTTAGAATAAGATGTTCGTCACCAACTGGAATAACACTATGAACCTCATATCTCGGTGTAGCAAGGTACCTATGGAACTCTGTCCCACTATCAATAATTACACACTGTGTCATATCTGTACGTTGACCCCATTTTCCGTATAAGGAATTGAGGTACAACTTCGCGCATCGTCCAGGGTTCGACCTAATATTATCTTTATTTAATCTTATGCCTTCGTGAACATAGTAATCGTCAATATATTTATCCTTGTCTTCTTCAGTTTTACACCAAGCAGGATACCCTGATGCTTCCTGCTTCATCTGAAGAAACGTATTCACATAGTCCCGGAATAAACTAGGTGAATTCCGATCTTCAGAACCCATGAGTTCAAATTCCCATATTTCATAAATTTTGACGATCTTATAACCGTTTTCAAGAGCACGGTGAAGCTCTGGTGTACAAAAAGTTCCAGTTAATGCACGTTCAGTATCACTATGTGTGCAATTATCAATAGTTTCTCCTTCCATACATAGCCTACAAAGTCCAAATATTAATCGGCTTTGCGCTACATACGGTAAAATGGGAAAAAAGAGTTGTTTAGGAGCCAATACAGTACATTTTACAATCCCATGAATTTTTCCCACATCTGGGAAAACAGGCCCCTTATGCACCTTAGGTGCCCCCACCGGAAGAGGTTTCCTTGCCATTACGTAGGGGTATAACGATGTAATATCATAATAAAAATGGATTCATCGTCCGCACAATTCACATATGAACGGAACACTTCAGTACGGCCTCCGTTGTAGCAACTCTTAGGAATAAGAAAGTCGGCAGTAGTATCACAATGTTCTTTAAGGAACTTTTGTAAATCTACATCTGTGCGTACTTTATTATCCCAAGAGCACTCCCATATTTCATACAAATTCATTATAGAATTTCTGTGAAATATTTTCGCCGGATTTCCGTATGTTCATACCTTTTTTCAAATGTGTTGTACGGACCATGTGCATTATCTATTATGGCATTACGGTTATTTGGAAAACACGTTTTACAAGCATGCCAGTAACATCCCATAAATTCGAACACGGCATTAAGCTCTGCATTGTATCCGTCAACATTATACCTTCCAAAAGATTGTTCTCCGTTTCGTCCAGCATGCTGGATTTCTATACCCAATTGGTGTTCCGTATACTTTAGCCATTTCATTGCTTTTTCACTGGTTTTCGTTTTATAATGGTACACCAAAGGTGGTATAACAGAAATACTTTCTTCTGGAAGATATGATGTACGATGTTTGCATGGCTAAACTTGCAATCGTAGACGAAATTAAAAAACATTTTAATCCACCCGTTTTCTCTTCTATAATATTACTAAATTTAATAACAGCTTCTGTGAGAATTCTCACATCATTTTCACAATACTCCAGCATTTCCTTTTGCAAATTAAATTGCTCTCCCAATTGCACCCGTTCTTGGTGCCAACCCTCCAACCGCTTTCTTTCTTCAGCACATCGCGATTCAGGATCATAGTACTCTATTCCCGGATATGGTCCTACATAATTTTGGTTCTCTACTGTATTAAACAAGTATGGGAAATCTCCCTTCTTTAAATTTTCTGAAAGGCCTAACGTTTTAGGTAATTTTGATAATTTTACACCAACAAACAAATAACTATCTCTAAAAATTATTTTATTATGAATAGAAATACTAAAAATCTTTTGAACCTGAATTAAAGTTTTTGGAATGATATGCTGGGACTCAATGAGAGATCTCAAACAGAAAATGTTATCAAATCGACTACCATTATGACTTATGACACATACTGAACTAAATATGTGTCTATGTAATAAAATATGTGTAATAAATTCATCAATGGTTTTAAAAGAAAACGAGCGGTTACCGTTTTCATCACCGCATGTACTGCAGGCTTCATCAATGCCTTTGTTCATACATTTATGGCATACATGTCTAACGCACACCAAGCAAACAACGTGTTCCCGCTCCCCACGCTCATTTTCCCGTTTGAGCATGGTTTCTACGTCATAGACAATATAAAGAAACCTCTTGATATGAGTAGGTTTTACTTTCTTCACATAACATGAGTGACCTTCTTGTACATGTTCACGACACGTACTGCAAAAGTATTCACCATATGTATGATCGGATTTACGTGATCTTAAATCATAAAGTGCATTACAGTTGATGCAAACTTTGACATATTCACACACATTTTTGCGAATTTTATTACCTTTTAAGTGATTGTCAAAACATTCACCCCTAGTAAAATATCTATTGCATGCATTGCATTTCATTTTATACATCGTAACATCTACTTTGTGCATATGTTCGCAAGATGAACACATTAACTCACACTTATGTAAACGATTGAGACCTTTAAATCCCTTTAAACAATGTAAGCAGTACTTTTCTTTTCTTAAAAATGATGTTATTGTACGAATAGGACGGAAATGCCCAATACTTCCTCTTTGATCGTAATAAATATAAATCGGTTTTGCATCCTGCAACTCTGGTCTTTGTACTTGTGTTTCCGGGTAACGTACTCTAAATTCACGTTTGCTTTCGGGCACTTTTTCATAAATAATAATTTGATAATTTGGACAAATGTTTTTGAAATAATTCAACGTCATTAAAATCGCAACCATCTTTTCCTTTAACGCTAACACCTGCCTGAGTACAAAGCTTAATAGCTCTACCTTTTAATGTATCTCTAGTTGGATCTGTTAAATGACTCAAATTTCCACGTGTTTCGGTATGCTTTGCTATACCCCAAGCAATACTTTTAGGCAAACAAACTTTCTCATTATCGGTTCCCGGGAGCTCAACCAAATGTTGTACTAAAAATTCATTTAACGGTAAATATTTGTTTAGTGTGGAATTATTATCACGTGTTCTTCCAGCACCAAACATCGAATTTAATATATGAAATCGAAAGAGTACATGATTACCTAAAAGGAAGTCTTCATTACTATTTAACACTCTAGTAATGGAAGCTAAAACGGACTTAGCAGAAATATCTTTGCGGCGTCTCCATGGAACATACACTGCTTTCTTATCCTTACTATTGGAGGAATCAATGTACATTCCAACAAAATCGTTAGGTCTCGCATTGTTTAGTACATTATCCAATGAGAAGTTCATGAGGTTTTCAATATAGGCCGCAGGATTTCTAATTTCTTCATTCCCCATTGGCCTTACCGCCATTTCATGTCCCACCAAGTTAAACTTAATGAAACTTTTTCTTTTTTCATGTACTACTTCGAAATTACCTTCCCCTGTATTTTGAACATCTGTATGTCCGCTACGTTTACTTGGAGGAACGTAGCCGGAGGTACTAGGCTGTGGAGAACCCATTCCGTAACCACGAGTATCCCGTGAACATTGTACACTTGATACCTGTTTTTCATTATTTACAACATCCACAGGATTTTGTCCGTTTTCACATAACTCGTTTAATAAAGCCTCCACATAATCAGATGTTCCAAACTCATCGGAATTTGCTAAAACTGCGGAATTTTGAATTGTTTGTGTACCATCTGCTGCTTCATTTTCTAATTGTTCATTAATAATTTCATCAATTAAATTAAAATCTTCTTCTTGAAGTATGTTTTCCAAGGGTTGACTTTCTTGGTGGACCGAGGTTACGGAATTTTCAACAGATGGTATCACATTATTATGAACCAAAATAAAACGCGATCCATAATTACAAAATTCGGCTACCTCGGCTGCAATTATCCTATCACTTTGTGCACAATTAAAATAATTAAAATGTACGAATTTGTCATGTGCCCACTGGTACATGACTTGCTCACGGAAAAATCCGTGTGCAAATAAGTCAACAATGTCAGCACTAGACATCGTGTATTGTAATATAAGTGCTTGATTATCATGGTAAAAATTAAAAAGAGCTGATAGCAAGGTATCATACCTTTCACTGCCACGAAATCCTTGCCTCTGCTTATCCATAATTCTCCTCCAGGTCTCCAACACGCGTTCCTTCGTGTTCAGGCCTTCTATAACAGCAGCCAGGTAAGTTTCATCGATTTCATTGAACTCGTTTACCAACGATGTGCCGAGGAATTCCATCTGAAAATATACGTACAATAATTTTCAGTATTTTATAAACAAACAAATACAAAACATATACAATAGAATTTTCATCTTTAAAAAATCATCAAAACTGTTATACTGTTGAAATATTAAAATTTTTAATAAAACACTTAATGAGTGTAAACCGAAAAATATTTAAAAATATGATCTGAAAATAATAAATACATGTGTTCGCTAAAATCGTTATACACAAATGTATTAAATTTAAATAATTGTATTGCTTTATTCAAATACTCGCATATATATATATATATATATATATATATATATATATATATATATATAAAACATAATATATATAATTTTCATTAACATTCAATATTTCTTTGAAAATCAGCAAATTCAATCTTAAATAATCAAGTATGTATAATAAAAATGGACTTACGATTTTCTTCTAATTTAATTTGCTAACTCTGCTGAAAGTCTCACAACAGTTCTTCTTTTTTCCCTTTAGCGTTTTTTTATGCTGTCTCTTGTGCTCTCTACTATTCTTAAAATCTTCTTTATATATGTACAACTGCAACAATACAGTTAATATTAATACTTTTTTCTAAATATAATATTTTAGTATTTCTTTTAATATATGTTTCTATAAATTTATTCACTAAGTAAATATCGTGTTGAAGGTATGGATACCAACAATCATATGATAATATTTCCACAGCAACGGGGGTATATATACACAATGCCTAACAAAGAAAACAATAAAACTAGTTTAAACCGGTTTAAACACCTGTAGCAAGGCAAACAAAAGAAATTCCTAGCATTACTAACAAAGGAATTTTTAAACCCAGTAAGATAAGGGAACAGCAATCATCTATGGTATGCTCACACAAAATGTTCGAGTAATTTATTACGTAAGGTTAAATAAATAAGGAGTTTGCACAGCAAACGAGTCAATAAAAAATAATACAACATTTACAAATTACATTATATTCTGTAATATTACTGTTACTAATTTAAAATATGTTAAAACAACTGCGTACGAGATTACAAAACTAATTGCATTTGGGTATAAGATTACAAAACTAAGTGCGTTTGGGTACGAGATTACAAAACTAAGTGCGTTTGTGTACGAGATTACAAACTGTGTTGCAGCCTATACAAGTAGTAGTGTTATACTTACTGTTAATATTACAACTAATATCGTTATAAAATTACAATTACTAATGTTTAAAATTACATTTACCAAACGTGTACGGGAATTGTTTATACATTCTTATGTTTATGTTCGGCAATGTTCGGAACCGTTCGTGTGTTACATTAACCAACATGTAAAAATTGTAGATAAACTCTTATGTTTATGTTCGGCAATGTTTGTAAAACTTCGGGAAACTTCGGCAATCTTCGGAAATCTTCGTGTTAACTTGTTCAAATTTCCAATTATTACTATTTTATAATAAGATAATACAATATTTGAAAATAACGTTTACTAGATTAATTGTAATTTTTTTCAGTTATACAAATATTATAAATATTACATATACTACATATCATTAATGCAAAAAAACACATTAAAATCCAACCGCCATGTTTGTTTGTATCTTAAAACAACGCCATCTGTACACATAACATTGACATTAGTGTGTATAAGACTGTGCGTGTGTGTACATGTACCATAGCAAGTTACCGAGTGTTGTTTGTTTTTATAATCGGCAATACCCCGTGCAGTTTCCGGGCGGCAATATTTTACGCGTCCCGCGTCGCGAAAACCTTTTTCCGGGCGCAAATACCACGCGGCGCGCACCGGTAGCGGTAAAAAGGCGCGGAAATGGTATTTATTTTAGTAATATCATTCATTTTATTTATTCATATAAAAATATATCCTCTAATAAGCATATTTCCAAAGTTTCAAAAAACTCGACGCCATATTGTTTATGCAAATTCATTAAATTTTTATTTTCAATTTACAATGTTCTAGCCTATATAGTAGTGTTCCTTAGATCCTAAGGTTCAAGAAAATACCTTTCTTTACTTTCTACGACCAATGGTTGGCCGTAAAAAGCGAAAAATAAAAAATGTACTTTTTGAACAAGCCTCGTATAAATTCGAAAAAATAAAAATTGTTCAAGTTTATCATGTAGGGTGTCTTTCTATATAGATTTTGACCTGACAAATCGATTTCTGTTGTCCATTTTGTCCTACGATCAATAGTTTACGAAATATGATCATTTAAAATTATTTTAAAGTTACATTGTTCTAACTTGTATCGTAGTCTTTCTTAGGTTCTAAGGTTCAAGAAAATACCTTTCTTTACTTTCTACGACCAATAGTTAACCGTAAAAAGCGAAAAATAAAAAATGTACTTTTTGAACAAGCCTCGTATAAATTCAAAAAAATAAAAATTGTTCAAGTTTATCATGTAGGGTGTCTTTCTATATAGATTTTGATCTGACAAATCGATTTCTGTAGTCCATTTTGTTTTACGATCAATAGTTTACAATTTATGATCATTTAAAGTTATTATACGGAAAAATCTTACTTTTTTAAATCAACGCCATCTATATACCAACATATATCATTAGTAAACAGGTTTTTGTGCCGATAACACCAAAACTTATCGGGTTGGCCTTATTTGTACAAACGGCAATGCCTCATACGTTTACCGACAAAAATATTTTGTCATTTCCCGTGTTTTTTTTCCGCCATATTTTAGTTGTTCGTATACAGTTCCCGTATGTGCTTCAAACATTGAAGAGGATGACATTTTGTGTTAGGTAAGCATCATCGTTTTAACATTTCTATAATTTGCATGTGCTTTCCAATACACTATAATATAGCTTTACATAGACATATCTTCTAATTCCATTTGTAATGTTTCAAATGGCACACATATCTTTAAAATAATAATAAATAGCTAAAGAAAAAAATAATCACTCAAAAGCATTTACATATTCACTTACAATCTCAATTTATTCTCAATAAGCCGCGCGCATAATCATATTCTGCATACTCCACTGTTTTCAACAAACAAATTATTCGTTTTCGTTAATTTAATTCAATCAATTGCTATTCGTTTTCTCTTGGGTTACGCGAACTTGCAGTTTTGCTCTTGAAAAAACAAGCTATCTTCCTTCCTTTCAAATGTCGTAAATTCCATTCCATTCAGCTAGCAATAAAAACCGCCTAAAGCGTACGTAGTAACCGGAGCTATTCACGCTTTTTTTCCTCGCCTCTCACACACACCAACGTATTTATGCGTGCTTCCAGCATTCTATCTCTCTCTCTCTCTTTCTCTCTCTCTCACACACACACACACTTCGCCCCCTCCAACAACCTGGAACACACACACACACACCAACGCATTTATGCGTGCTTCCAGCATTCTCTCTCTCTCTCTCCTTCCTTCAAACTAACAACAATAATATACCCTTCCGCCCGCTCCTAGTTTAATCTGCACGCAAACTTTTTTCTTTTTTTCCTCTCTCTCTGTCTCGTTCCTCCTGTTGCCGTTCATAGTTGTTTCCAATGGTAGGTAACCTGTCTGTCCCCTATGCGCTTCTTGGCGTTTCAAATTGTAGCTAAACCTTTTTTTCCAGCCCTCATAGTATTCATTCATGCATTTTAAACGAAAAACTATCCACGAAATACTTGGCACGCGTATTTTAATCTTAAAATCTTCACAAACAAATCTCAATGTCTTTTTCGCTCATAACAACGGTTATATCCTACATTTGTCCAATAAATAAAAGCAAACACAAGTCATTTTAATTCATGTAAATACATTTAATATTCAAGTTCAATATTTTTTATCATATTTATTTATATAAATGGTAATTTTTAACTTACCTTTCCTTCCAGTAATTCCAAAATTATTCTCCAAACAACACACTTACACAAAAATACACACGCCAAGTTTCCACAACGCCAAAAGCACACTATATAATTTGGTCTCATTTCAAACTTCCTTATATATATATATTGGTTAACCTGCGTGCTTCCAACCTTCACACACACACACACACACAACTGTATTCACCCTTCCGTTTTTTCACAAAAACAAGTACAGTAGCTATTCTTTAAAGTTAACAAAAATCTTTTCCAGAAAAAGGTTTTTTCTTTCTTTTTTTCATACTATGAGGGTAGAAAACATGCTAAATGGAACATTTTCTGTCTAACGATTCAAAAAAATCTTTTTTTTCTAAAAAGAGTTACATTCAACTCAAAATTACAGGGGGTCGCAAGTAACATGAGGCTGTTTCCATCGTCAACAATAAATGTCACATACATTTTCTCAATAACTTTCATAAGTGACATCTACATTCTAACAACTCAAAAGGGTTACACATACAGGGGGGTTCGCAAGCAACATGACGTTCTTTCATCCACACAAAAATATTTCGCTTTCTATTCCCGTAATTTTCCATCTACGTTCCAAGGTCCTTAACTATTGCCTAACAACTCGCACGCCAATTAAAAGCAACCCTTTGCCCAAAAGGACAGTACAATTCCCCCATGCAATCCTTTGTCCCGTCTCTCAGTATGGGGCAATACATTAACTTTTTACAAAGTAACATTTGACATTAACTATCTCTTTCTTAAATTCTCTGTCCTTCAAAATAATCAGTGTTATTTCTCCATAAGATAGAAGTCACAGCTCAAATTAAACAAGGTCTTTTACTCCCCAGGAGAGCACACTTCGCCCCCTCCAACAACCTGGGCCACCCAAAATTACAACATAGCTGCGTCTATGTTACAATCTTTACTACGCATCAAAGGGTTCTCTCCCTCCCCCGCCATCCTTACCTAACATTCAATGTCTTTTAACATTTGTTCTTTATCGAGATTTTCCCATGTTTTCTAAATACACGAAACTAAATTATTTGACATGTTTAAAACACTCTTTTCTGGCTTCCAACAGTTAAAGTACTATCCGACACCCATATCTCACTTTTAAATGACAGTATCTTCTTTCTTTTAATGACAAAATGATGAAATTACGTGACACTTACAAAAAAGCTACTCAATTTCAAATTCTAACCTTTTCTATTATGTTTCCCATGTTTCTAAAAGTTATTTCACATGTTTTTCTCACCTCCCACGGTTAAACTATTCTCACAAATCTATATGTCACTTTTAAGTGACAGTTTCTTCTTTCTTTTAATGACAGAAGGTTCAAATTATGATAGTGTTACATAAAAGCTTCTCAATTACGTATACAAAGGTATTTGTCTCCAATCCTTTGTTTCTAGGGCCACTCACGTTGGATACAAACATCACCTACAACTACTGAGGGGGCTCGATATTCATGAGTTTTATCATAAGCTAACTTGTTTTAAAAATGTGAGCGTGATTTGAGATTAATTCGAAATATAGGTGAGTTTGAGTCTAAAATCACGCTCAATATCGGATATTATTATTTTCACAAAATAATGTAATCATCCATTGGTACGTTTGCTTTTGTCCGATCTCTAGCGCTAGAAATAGCTCCAGGCGACTAGAAGTGTATCTATTTCAAATTATATTTGTTTAGTGGAATTTATCATATTTTTTTACTGTTTGTCCAAAAAAAAATAATAACTCGATAGTTACATACAAACCAAAGACAGAAAAAAATATCTTACCTTGTGTATAATTGGTAAGTTTATCTTAGTTTTCAAGAAGTCAACAGAAATAGAGAATGTTGTAATCTGTAAGTTTTGTGAGGAAAAAGTATCCCAATATCATAAATTAGTAGAATAGCCGTTCTTCGTGGGGAGAATACGTTTCATTTTTGACATAAAGGATTGAATTTGAATTTAAACGGCATTGGAAGTGTCAGTTTGTTTGTCTCAGCAACCGCGAAAACCATGTATTCAACACCAACAACGGCCATTTTCCATCATTTTAAAGTATTTCCCCCTCCCCTAAGTTGCGTCGTCAAAGTAGAATGATAAAGACCATCCCAGGCCCGAACCTCATCTGTGTTGAAAATTTGATCGAGATCGATCGGTTGGCTCAAGAGGTATGATGTCACAAGCATAGTCATTTTCATTTTTATCTATACAGATTCCTCTCACTGTTAATATATATATATATATATATATATATATATATATATATATATATATATATATATATATATATATATATATATATATATTTCCTGAAAATTCTTCATGCAGAGATGCGCACGAGACAAAATTTGAGGCTGTCTGACCTCGAAAATGTGCTGTTAAAGTGATGTCTTGACTCGAAAAATGTATATTTCTCTATTGGAAGAGCATTGGACATGTTTTCTTTTCTTTCCTTTCCATTGTAAACTTGAAGCTTTTGGTGTTTTCAGGATTAAATTACATTTAATTCTTTATTGCAAGCAATAAATTATACATAAGTTAAGTTTTCTAGTAGTCTATGCTTCTCTGCTAGAAGTCAGAAATATATTATTTATATGCAAAATACTTTTAAAACTGGAGATGCTGGTTATCAGTCCCAGTACCTTTCGCATGCTAAGCGAGCGCTCTACCATCTGAGCTACATCCCCTTACACCGACTCTTTACACCTTTAGTTTCCTAAAGAAAAGAGTGTCTTTTTATCAATGAAAATAAAGTTAGTTGGAGATGCTGGGTATCGATCCCAGTACCTCTCGCATGCTAAGCGAGCGCTCTACCATCTGAGCTACATCCCCTTACACCGACTCTTTAGTCTTTACACCTTTAGTTTACTAAAGAAAAGAGTGTCTTTTTATCAATGAAAATAAAGTTAGTTGGAGATGCTGGGTATCGATCCCAGTACCTCTCGCATGCTAAGCGAGCGATCTACCATCTGAGCTACATCCCCTTACACCGACTCTTTAGTCTTTACACCTTTAGTTTCCTAAAGAAAAGAGTGTCTTTTGTCAATGAAAATAAAGGTAGTTGGAGATGCTGGGTACAGAGTTGGCGTGGGTCAATGAAAACTTGACCCATGACCCACTGACCCATCACCCACCGTGACCCACGACCCACAGACCCAACACCCTCCGTGACCCACTCTGACCCACCACCAACCATGACCCACTCTGACCCACAACCCACAGTGACCCACTCTGACCCACCATCCACCGTGACCCACTACCCACCATGAACTACTCTCATCCACTTTGACCTACTCTGACTCATCAAAATCCATCGTCATCAATTCGATCCACGATCCACTGCCTCTTCTGAACTGACTAAAGAGTTTACAGTTGTAATAAAACAAGACTGTGAAATTGTCACTAATCGGAGTTTAAATTTCTAGTCAATCGCTCAAGCACCACTCTGTTACAATAACAGTGGATCTGACCTTTACGATATAAACTGGTCAAGTGTTTGTCAGTGAGGAAATTGAAACAGTTCGAGGTGAGGGGGGGGGAATTAGTGTGTGCCTAAAATATACTTGTACTAAGAGAGTATTCTTTCAAGTGTTAATTTCTGAACGCATTCCACAAAAAACTTCTATTCGCAGGAAAATATCCCTGTACAATATGGAAACGGTTATGGTTTCTCAGTTCACAGTATTTTTCTCACAAAAGACTTGAAAAATCAGTTGTTCATAGGGTATAAAGTAGGGATGGCCAAAAATTTTCGGATCCGGATATCCCGGATCCAGTGAGATCCAGCAGATCTTGATTCGTATCCAAACCTACATCTGAAATTGTGATGATAAAATTGAATATTTAAAATTCGTTAAAACTTTTTTTAGGATTCACTGATATTGTAGGTTGCTGTGCTTTTAAATGTTTCCATAACACGTTTTGTGTTACCTTTGTTCTTTATTTTATTTTAACCTTGCAATATTTACATGTTGCACTTTCTGTCGAAGTATCTTAGTAAAATGTTTCCCAGTTCGATTTCTTCCCATTTCAGAGTATAGTGAACTGTCTGAAAACTGATATAAATGGTAACAAATTTTTGTGTTTAGCTCCTCTTCGAAACTTAATGTTAGCTTCACATTGAAAATATTTATTTTATTCTTAGAAAATAAACTTTCTTCTTTTCTCATATACAAATGAAATATCTGTTAGATAAGGCCCTTCTAATCGCAGGGATAGTAGACAAAACAATCTCTTTATTAATAGGTGCCTTCCATTTCAATTCAGGCAGAGCATGTTCCATCACCATCTCAGATATTGTTGAAACTTTTTTTTTATAGCAACTAGACATGTTTTTAAGAGACCCATATTTTTTTGTTTTGTCGAAAAAAAATTTCCCGCCAAGTAATGGGCCATCAAAGACGGGGAGTACAATTTATGAATTGTAGAAGACATGGAAAATGGTCAATTTCGGAGCCTCGCCATTCGGCTATGGAGAGAGGTAGAGTTATAATTCTTGTTGTGGTATGTACATAGGGATATAAATAAACTATATTTTATTATAGTTTGGTTTGCGCATGCGTATCTTTTTGTACATAAATTAACAAATGAACGTCAATTTATCTGAAAAGTCGAAGTTTGCGAATTTTTTTCGAGCACTTCCGGTTCGAATTTTAAAATTCTGTTTTCACGGTTGGTAAGACCTAGTTACCCGCTTTCCGAAAAACATTTTGTATCGCTTCTGTGGTTAACCGTTTTGTCGCAAAAAATTCGAGAAATTGTAAAATTTTCAAAAATCGCCATTTTTGGGCGCCATTTTCTCGAAAACACCATTTTTTAAAATTCTGAAATTTTGTCAGATGGTTCAACTTTATATGAATAATAAACACACCAAATACCATTCTCGACCAATGCTTCATGGATTAACTGCAGCCTTTTAAAGTTAGCGAAGTTTCGCTAATTTTGATGTCACAGTTAGCAACACTGGGAACAATAAAAGTGCAATGATTTGACGATGTTTGTGGTTCATACTCATTAAATGAAGAATAAAAGGTTTTCTTGGCTAGTTTTTTATTATTTTGAACAAAGAGGCTCTCTGAAATAGTAAAATGAGCCTCCCCCTACTCCTCCGTTTTCTTAAACTGAAGTAATCTGAGGTGGAAATTACGATTACGAAACACACAAATTTTAAGTTTACTTGAAATGACCATCCAATGAATTCTGATGATCTATAAAAGGCCTAAACTATTACCTCAGTATGATTTGGAATGCTGCAGACAAATTCTCAATTAAGTGCGATGTCATTACAGTGATCGAAAAATGACAAAAAGTTTAAAAAAAATCGAAACGTTTTCTTACGCGTTCCAAAGAAATTTACTGAATTTTTAAACAGAACAATCCCAGCATAAAAATGGGTCAATCGGAATTTTATAGTATTCGACTAAAGTGTGTCAGTCCGCAACCTGAGACGGTAGTGTGTGTGTGTGTGTATTGTGCAAATTTTAAGTTAGCTGCTACTGCGTTGCTAAAAATCAAAGGTGCAACCTGTATTGAAGCTGTCATGAGTGACCAATTTTCTTTAGTAGTATGATCCGTAGAAAATGACAGCTGTCTTCTTCAAGAATGTGGTGAATGTCCTGGAGTGGAAGAAATAAGTGTGGTGTCTTTAATTATTGATCCTGATGAAAATGAAAGTGGTTACGTATGCCATATGGGAAAATAATGATCTCGTTACAAAAAAAAAAAAAAAACTGCCACTTTCTGTTTTCGTATCGTACATTGCCGGTTTAACTGTAAGAATTGTAATTCATGACTACATCAAGAAAATCCAAAGAGAATAAATTGCTACCGAAAACCACCGTATAAAATTTCAAGATACAAATTCTATTTTACTTCATGTGGACTTCGTTGAAAACTGGACTGTTATTCTGCAAAGTGAAATTCAGAGTTATCACCGAAATATGAAACAATTGACAGTTTTGTTGTAATAAACGACGATAAAACACACGATTCGGCTCATGTACTCATAGTCATGGACAAGATTCTAAACATACTCGAAGAAAAGCGAAAATATATTTTATAGAAAAAGGTTTGAATACGTGAAAATAGGTGGCTACAATTTCCCAAACCGTGTCAGTGATTTCTGATGGTGCTGCATCCCACTTTAAAAATCGCTTTCAGATATTCGAGATGCAGACAGGTCCGATAAAGCAGTGTTTTTGCAGTGAAACCGGCCATGCAAGGGTCTCTGCGACGGTAGTGGGGAAGGGGGGGGGAAGTGGCAACGCGCCATAGCCTTAGGCTAAAACAGATACACAGTATTAAAACCGCAGAAGAAAAAAGTGAAATGAAATCTTTAAGTTTTACGTTCCACGCTTATGCTAAAGGAGACGGTGATTATGAGAAATGAATGAAATGATGGAACGCAGAACGGCACGAGCTGGGATTGAACCAGGGACCCCAAGCACCGGAAGTGAACGCTCTACCACTGAGCCACCGCGTCCCCACTAAAACCGCAGGAGAATTCGTGAGTATAGTGCAAGTACAAACTCCGGGTATTACTCTCGTTTTGTTACCTGGAACTGAATTCGACGACTTCCGGAAGAAAAAAAGGGAAAGTATGCGACCGGTAACTGGTATTCAACGAAGTTATCTTTGGCTTTCGGAAAATTGCGAAGTTTTTATGGCAGTAACGGGTCACCATGAACTAACTTCATACTTCCCCCAAAATCGAACTTTTGCAATTCAAAGTGTAGATTTAAGAAATCTGCAAAAAGGAACTTTTGTTATATACATATATGTATGATAACCAGTGGTGCGTAGCAGAAATATTATGAATAAATCATGAATTACGTGAAGTTTAAGTGTTGTTTATGCTTCCACATGAACCTTCAGCAGGGTACAGGTTTGCAGAAGAGCATAAGAGAAGTGAAAATAAATGTTTTGTGACTATCGACAATGTGCTACGCAGGGGCGGATCCAGGACAGACTTCTGGGGGGGGATTGTAATACTGCTACTTAGAGCTACTGTTAAGAGCTCCAAACTCTGGGATGGGTTTTATTTATATATAAATAAGAAAGTTTCTTCTTCTGGGGGGGGGGCGGCAATCGTCCCCCTAGATCCACTCCTGGATGAGTTATGAGTGAACCAACATCTATCGGAGCATCTGCACGGTTACATGCTATTAGCAAAGAAGACAACAACCAAGCAAATGATTGGTCCATGTAAAAAAAAAAAAAAAAAAAAAATCAGTGAAATTTTGTTTCCGAAGACCATTTTAAGTAAGTGAACTTGAAATTTGTGTGTTTCGTAATCGTAATTTCCACCTCAGATTACTTCAGTTTAAGAAAACGGAGGAGTAGAGGAGGCTCATTTTACTATTTCAGAGAGCCTTTTTAATCAAAATAATAATAATAAAAAAAACAGCCAAGAAAACCTTTTATTCTTCATTTAATGAATGTGAACCACAAACATCATCAAATCATTGCACTTTTATTGTTCCCAGTGTTGCTAACTGTGACATCAAAATTAGCGAAACTTCGCTAACTTTAAAAGGCTGCAGTTAATCCATGAAGCATTGGTCGAGAATGGTATTTGGTGTGTTTAATATTCATGTAAAGTTGAACCATCTGACAAAATTTCAGAATTTTAAAAAATGGTGTTTTCGAGAAAATGGCGCCCAAAAATGGCGATTTTTGAAAATTTTACAATTTCTCGAATTTTTTGCGACAAAACGGTTGACCACAGAAGCGATACAAAATGTTTTTCGGAAAGCGGGTAACTAGGTCTTACCAACCGTGAAAACAGAATTTTAAAATTCGAACCGCAAGTGCTCGAAAAAAATTCGCAAACTTCGACTTTTCAGATAAATTGACGTTCATTTGTTAATTTATGTACAAAAAGATACGCATGCGCAAACCAAACTATAATAAAATATAGTTTATCTATATCCCTATGTACATACCACAACAAGAATTATAACTCTACCTGTCTCCATAGCCGAATGGTGAGGCTCCGAAATTGACCATTTTCCATGTCTTCTACAATTCATAAATTGTACTCCCCGACTTTGATGGCCCATTACTTGGCGGGAAAATTTTTTTCGACAAAACAAAAAAATATGGGTCTCTTAAAAACATGTCTAGTTGCTATAAAAAAAGTTTCAACAATATCTGAGATGGTGATGGTACAATTTTATATTTTTTTGCCTGAGTTGAAATGGAAGGCACCAATAGTAGTTTCTGACTCACGAGTCCAACCACCAACAAATGTAATAATGAATATCTTTCACTTCGAAGGTATATACAACAAAAAATATAGACTGGTTGGCGTGGAACAACAGTAGATTTTTAAACATACACACGAGAATTTCAGGAGAGCGATATGGTTGTGTTCGTTGTATGACTTTATTACCTAACTTATGGCTGGCTTGCCTTTCTGAGGTCGGGAGTTTGTTGAAGGAGTAAATATAAAAGAGATTTCTGTTATTTTTTCTTCACCCTCCTGGGTTCTTTAATCATACATTGCAGGACGTAACCAAAACATATCCATGCATCGTATCATTGAAGCATTTTGTGTTTTGTATATTAAAGTGTTCAAAAATATTTAACATATTCGCATTTGTTCATGTGATTTCAGGTTCAATTCTCGGTGGGAACATACATGAGAAAATTGAAAGCTGAAACAATATGAAAGTCAGGAAATTGATATTAAAACTTTAGCTATCTATTGGGACTGTAAGGCTGTAGTTAAATTAACCCACACGTTTCGTGAAGATATATTACGTCATTATTGTTTATTTACTATAAGCTACCAGATACATCCTCAGAGGTCATTTTACACTATAGTAATCAACAGATGAAAACATTGGAAAAGGAATGAAAGGAAGGTCTCCAGAGCCTTAGATCAAGGTACTATCCTAGCATTTGCCCAGTATAACTGAGGAACAACACTGGAAAATCTTGTCAGGATGACTGGTCTCCGAATTCGAACCCGGTATTATCCAATTGCGAAGCAAGAGTCCTAACAAGTAGCCTAAGCTCGCTCCGTATTATATTATTATTTAATTAACGTAATGTTTTAAAATTAGTGCAAATTAAACCGTACTTTCTTTATTGCTGATGTTATAGTTAATAAGCCTACATGAGACATCAGTCCCCCATTAAGAAAGAATACTAGAACTGGAATTCAGGAAGCGGGGGTGAAGAGATTAATACGGATGAGGAAACTATGTACGATGCAAAAAGTGAGTAATTATGACTTCGTCACAGATATATTCACTTACATACGTCATTTAATATTTCTCTGATACAGTGCACTCTTACTTTCTATAGTGGGAGGAAAATGGCACGCTTTTGTAAACGAACACACTAAGCACGTGCGTATAGGCGCAATGTCCGTGCAAAGAAACATAGGTAAAACTAGAAAAAAGAATAGGGTAAGCGAGGAGAAAATGATAAACCGCCCTTCAACTTGAAAAAAAAAAGAAAAGAAAACTAAAAATAACTAAACTTAGAGCTACGAAAGACGCGAGGCGAATTTTATTGAAAAGATTGTTTTTCCTTAGTGATTAATTGTGCTAACTATGAACATGAATTAAAAAGAAAACAAGTAGCTAGCTCTGAGTTTCCCAAACTAGTTGAAAAGAAAATATTGGATAAAATTTAATAATAAAGAAGCCATTTATGATAATTAAAACAAACTAAATTCTTGGCACGGCAGTCCTTTGGTTCCTACCAGCGGGCTTACGTTGAAAGTGGGGATGTGTAGTCAACGCATCGACACCCGAAGTCCCTAATGCCTTTCTAGACTGCAGTCCGCTACCTCTTACTTAAGATAACTCCCCAATTGTCCTCACGATGATGGGTCAACATCGAAATTGTTGAGTGCCTCTCCGGGAATTGAACCCATGACCACGGGCACCTAAGGCACGCTCTCTGTCTTCTATAGACGAAAAACTATAGTTACCCACATTGTCTAATACAGAAATAAGTTCTGATTCTCTAATAGCTGCTGATGGTGATAGTCAAGGTTCACCGAAGCATGATCCCAAACCCAAACTGAGATATTGATGTCACTGGAATGCCTGAAATGTCATTGTGGGTAAGTGAATTGCCCACTTATCAGGATGAAGGGCGATGGTGATGTGAAATGCGGGGCTGTCAGAGGTACTACTTATGATAATTGGATTTATAATATTCTATGTTGCCATAAGCCCTCTTCAGGAACAAAACTGTTAAATTAGCTTTGAAAATGTTACATAAGGAGTTTTATTGCTATCATTAGGTTGCATAAGGAATTATCGGATTTATTTTAACGCTTAATTTTTACATCTCTTCTGATTTACGAATATTTAAATCGCGATTATCCCCTTAAGGTCAATTAGTGATATTTTAAATCATTTCGAACCAACTTTATATATGGTTAGTCTTGTTATATGGGAATAATTGAGACCAGAAGCAGTCTACAGGCTAAGTCCAAAAGAATAAACCACGTCTTTCAGCAAGGGGAATTGTGGCAATCCGATACCCACATGAGGAAATCTTCGGTTCAGTGTGAAAGCTTCAATAAGAACCAGCACTCTAATCAATGAAATGTGCTTTGCTAATTTTTATTCAATGTGAAAGTACCTAACTTTATTGCTAAAAAAGAAAAGGCATTTATTTCAAACAAGTCGCCATTACAGTTTTCGTATTTGAACACAACACTCATAAAAAGTCATGTTAAAGCGCAACTTGCCCCTGAAAATAAATATTTATCTGTTTTTAGTTTCTCGTGTTCCCCAAAGTACCGGTACATGCCGAATTAGTGCTCGCCTTCCGCTCGCATTACCTAGGTAAAACGGCTACGATCTTGGTACTAGCACTTGTCTCGGTGTCCAGATCTCAAATATTTATCTTTCAGCCTGATTCTATGTATGAATCCGAAACTTCAAATCTATATAAGGGGCACCAAAATTCATAGTTTATTCTCGGTGCTCATATTGTGATTTAATAAATAATTATTAAATCTAATTGTAAGGTATACATTTGATATTTAGAGCAAACTGAGCAAGATAAATATACGTAAAAGCTAGTCAATACTTGTCTTAACTGTTTGTTTTCTTAACTGTCAATGAAAGAGGTGTATTGAGGAATTTTAAATATTCGAGTTTTGTATTCCGGTTTCAAATATAAATATGTGTAACGTTCCTCTTTGAGCGTTACACTTTCTCAAAGAGATTATTTGTAGAGATGTTTAATCAGCTCTTAGTTAGTGTTATTTTCTTTATATTTTCTCAATTCTCGACCCTCATGAAGGATTCAAGATGGTCGACAATTGGACTAGCATGTGTAGTTGAAATATGCTACTTTCTTTGTATGTCTATGGCTTGCGTCGAGCGGATGTCTCTCAGTCTCGGCATATGGCACTGACTGCTTGAAATAATTTGAATTTTGTGTTTCGTTTAAAACGGAGGGATTTGTTATAAACATATATATATAAACATTGATTCATGTAAATTCTATTTTCATTTAGTTATATATATATATTACTATTAAAGTTGTCGTTTCGGTATTACGCTCTGATGCGTAGTAAGGAGCGACCAATTAGAGTGCGAGCGGCATGCAGAAGCGCGCTCCCTTTGTCTTAGTTCTTCGCACTGAACAAACATGGTGGTGGTGAGAATGGAGGCGTAGTTCTTCGATCTGTCTTTTAGACACGAATTACTGCGTGTCATGCAGCAAAGTGATGGTTTTCTATTACAAACCCTTTAATGGGAGATGCCATGACCGAATAGTGATAATAGATTCAGTGTACGTGTAGTGAATTACGATAACTCACCTACGAACACTCAGCTCGTGCTTGTTCCGGATATTACTGGGATTGGCTTGATACTTGTTAATCGTTTGCTATGTTGTAAGTGGAAGTCTGATAGTCCCACCGAGAACTATCTCTTGGATCAAGTTCGATCTTGTGTATGGCCTCTTTCTCTTGAAGTAGTGACTCTCCGTCCTCCGCCTTTCCTTAATTTGGGACTCCATCCCTTGTTATTTGCCGACTGATTCCGCCTGCTTCTGTGGGACCTAAGCGTATCATTCAGTGAAATCTTCATCTGTGGTTGTTGTTGCGAACGTAAGTGTTCCAGCAACTTATACGATGAACTCTTATTCATCTGGTGAGAGAGTTAATGAAGTATACTTGATTGCTGTTAACCGAAAGGAAGGTCGCTATTTGGTCAACCTGCACTTGTGGCTATGATTACTGTTACTACGTGCTGAGATGCCTGAGAGGTCATTGGAACCGGTTGCTGCCCGAAGATGCTGCCCGAAACTGAGCCCTTTGAACTGGCTTGGGGTGCCGGTATTGTCTGCTAGTAAGCGTCAAAAGGTTGGGTGAGCTTTGGTCTCCGTTTCAGGTAATTCTGTTTCACTATTTTCCTATCTCAATCTACAGAAGGAGTAATGTTGTCCTGCAAACTAACGAATCGTCCGCCGTTCATATAATTCGCTCAAGTTGTTTCTGTCTATAATATTCAGTGTTGCATTATCACTGTCGTGTGTTTATCCTATTGTCTCAAATCGTTTTATAAAGCAAAAACAATATATATATTTATCCATCATTGGTTACTTAGTGAACTTACATACTATATGTATATCAACTCTACAATGTCCATAATATCGTTTCAAGTAAATCTTGTCCGTAACATGTTTGAGTAAAGGAAAGTGAGTCTCTATCCAGTAAGTTGAATCATACGCCGACGGGGTAGTCTGATATCAACACCATTTCTCTCTTGCTTTGAATGAAATCATTTCTCGAGTTGCGCAGATGTATAAAGTATCACTCGCTACCATCTAGCTTATGTTCGTCCAGTAGCGGGCACTCCGTATTGTCTATTCACAAGTACTACGTTTGGTGAAGTAAAAGCTTGATTAGCGATGGCTAACTCATGTCTGTCCGGTAGTGGACACTCCGTATTGGTTATTACAATATATATATAGTTTATAATCTAAGTATTAAGTTGCCACACAACAAAAATCTATGTAAATCCTCGAGTTGTTTTCATGTCATATCTCTAGCTATAATGCTACTTACTAGTTCAGTAGGACGCGTCGAAGACGGTGGGCATTGCGATAGCACTCACACTTTGATGTGATGGTGTCAGGGGTAGAGTCTAATTTACTGGTTGGTCTTGTACTTCCTATAATGTTTCTGCAGTATGTATTATTATTACCGCCGCTGTTAAATTGTAAGTTATGTAGAGGGAAGTGCCCTCTTAACAGCTGGTTGCGGAGAGTAGTGGAAACGTTATGTGTTTAGGGAGGAAGGTTAGTCGACACAGCCACATGGTTACTCCCTCTGCGGTGAGATGTTTTGTAAACAGTAATGTAATTTGTAATTTCCCTTCACTCGCTGTGATGCAGCCTACCGAAGATTATGTCCTAATATTTGGTCGAGAAATGTAAACAATTTTTCTGCTGTTATTAAGGATAATGTTCAAACATTGTTGTTAGTCATCTTTTAGTTGTGTTGGCGCTAGAAGTTTCTGGAATCTTTAAAGACAGAATACATATGATTTTTTTTTCTGACAGTTGAGTTTAGCTGTCCATGATCACTAATGTCGAAGCTAATTTCAATATTATATGTTATTTACAAGAGAGTTAAATAAACTTGATTGCAAGGTATGTGGTGTTGTTCTGAAATGATTTTTTTCCTTATCTTCCTCTTTCTCCGTACCGACGACGCCATTAGTGTGCAAGAGTCTGGAGTTAAATAGCGTTGTGCTCACTGGTCTATAATTGTAGATTAAGAAAGGAATAATATCGGCGACCCAAATTTTTTTTCCTTCTTCCTTTCCCCTAACGTCAGCTATAAACAAAGAGAATCGAACTAGCGTAAATAGCGCTTTCCAAGTTGACGTACCCAACCAGGTACGCCTCAAGTTGGCGTACACAGCCAGAATTCTAATTACTGTAAAATGTTTCGCCTCAAGTTGGCGTACACAGCCAGAATTCTAATTACTGTAAAATGTTTCCCTTCATATGTGTGTACTTCATCTCGGTTCTGCAACCGGGTGGACCTAGATTCGACATTCGAATTCTCATCCAGGTCAAATCAGATTATTTTTTAGTAAGGCAAGCATTTGATCTTTAGTGTAGAATGAGGGAGACAAATAGACTTGTCAATATCAGTCTTAATTTTCTGTTTTCTTCTTCACTGTCAGGACTTCGTGAAATTACTTTCGGTGAATTTTTGATATTCAAGTTTATCACAATTTGGGTGGGATGTGGGTTTGGATAAGAATCAAGATCTGAGATCCGGATTTCGGATGCAGATCCGAATTTCGAACCCAGATCCGGATCCAGATCCGAGATTTGAGATCCGGACCCAGATCCGAGATCCGGATCCAGATTCGAAATCCGGATCCAAAGGATCCGGACTCAATCAGATCCGGATCTTCGGATCCGGCCAGATCCGGATCCGGCCATCCCTAGTATAAAGGTACTCGGGTACCCTCTGTGAGAGTGTCTCCATAAAGTATGCTCATAATTGTAATTTGTGTAATCACTAAAACACCACGTTAAATTCAAGTTACAAATATGCATAATTGCAATTATTATGAATATTTATTCAAAGTAGTTTACCTAAAGCAAAGAAGAGACTTACTAAAAATTAGGTATAAAGTTGAGTAACACAAATAAGCCATTAGTAATGCAAGTAAACATTTTCCGTAACTGGTAATTTTCCACCTTAAAACAAATCTGAAATCGGATTTATTTCCTGTTGGTAACTTTTTGGCGGTAAATCATCCGCAGTGGAATGATGTCCATCCTTCAGCCAAGAAATAACTAGATCGTCTACTTTGAGCTTGTCTAGCGGTGGGCCATTAACATTGATGAGCAACAAGTTAGACAATGTTTGAGCACAATCTATTTCTAATATCAGTCATCTGTAAATTCATAAGGGGAAATCCCCATTCGCACTCTGTCGTGGAAATTGATAATATTTCTACCCGGTTTCTGCAACTTCTCATCGACAATCTGCTTGTTAGACTTAAGTGTGATAACGATTTTTCTTGGTCAGGTTTGAAATACTCAGCAAGAAATATCATCTCTCTATCACCATACAACATCTTTTCCATATCGACCATGTCCGTTGGCAATGTCGACCCATGTAGAACAGCAACTTCATCTACCACGCCTTTGATAGGAAATCTTGTGAATAAATTATCAATTAAAACCTGATAAACTGATGATTTCTTATTTGTTCATAAATTTAATTTTTGTAATTACACATGAAGGTTTGATACCATTACCAAGTTCCCTCCCCCGTCTAGAAAGCGAAAGGGAACGAGGTTCCTGGAAAGTGTTCAGAGGTGAATGGGAATTTCCCTCCTTCTTCCCCTTCAATTATCTCACTGCTGTTTGCCATGTGCCAAATTACGATGAATTTCAATTAAATTATTATAGTATAATTATTTCCTTGTTGAATTATCAATACTTTTCAGTGGAAAAAAGGATGAAATTTCCAAGTTCCAAATCAAAGTAAGTAGACCAACGTAAAGGGAGAAAAAGTGTAAAATTTTCCATACAATTACGCGTACAATCCAAACTTCAAATTTCCGTGTAATTAAGCTTACAGTGCAAATTTTATGCCTATTTTTCTCACAACTTTATGGGTTGATTGCTCTGTGCTGTAAGCGCTCCATATAATAAATATAAGCTTCAGCAATTATTATAGCAGAAAGCAAAGGATATATGAAGCCAAGCACTGTATTTTTTGTTTCTAATTTTTTTTTCTTAAATAACATCGATCGTTTTCGAGAATTTCAAAAATTCTAGGACACACTCTGTTTATTTTCAATAAAGAGTTAATACACTGAATTTCATCTCCGTAAGTTTATCGGTTTGCGAGATACTCATTTTTTTTTCGCAAAAATTCGGATCCTCACTACCTCCTTAGGATATTATCCATTATAATAAAAGCAATATAACATCCTAATCTGGATTAAGGCCTAACTATATACCAAAAGTAATTTCATTTGACTTTGCAATTTGACCGTGATGATCAGGCACACATAGCTACATTCATTTTTTTATATAATAATTTATATATTACAGTGATTCAAAAATGTATTTTTTTTTCAGTTGTTAGCTCTACAAACTTACAGGTCTCGAAAGCCAAGTAGTAGTATAAGTCCTATAAGTATTATTACTGTTAAAAATATCAATATCCAAAAGTGCCTGAAGTTCTTTTTTCACTTGGTTAGATTTACTCACCTCAGGTAAGTAGACAGAAACAAGTGGAAAAGAAAGGAAAATGAAGGTCTTGAAAGTAAAACGGAGAGAAATTTACCAGTCCTCAGAAGGTACTGTCTACAATGCAGTGAGCAGAGAGGGTCGGTAGATCATACGCAGTCGGTGGGTCGCATTGGGTCACGGTGGGTCGCAGTGGATCATGGTGGGTGGTGGGTCACAGTGGGTCATGGTGGAGGTGGGTCACAGTGGGTCACATGCTGTTGACCCACGACCCACTGACCAACCCAGGAAACTTGATCCACTGACCCACTCCATCTCTGGCTGGGTATCGATCCCAGTACCTCTCGCATGCTCTACCATCTGAGCTACATCCCCTTACACCGACTCTTTACACCTTTAGTTTCCTAAAGAAAAGAGTGTCTTTTATCAATGAAAATAAAGTTAGTTGGAGATGCTGGGTATCGATCCCAGTACCTCTCGCATGCTAAGCGAGCGCTCTACCATCTGAGCTACACCCCCTTACACCGACTCTTTAGTCTTTACACCTTTAGTTTCCTAAAGAAAAGAGTGTCTTTTATCAATGAAAATAAAGTTAGTTGGAGATGCTGGGTATCGATCCCAGTACCTCTCGCATGCTAAGCGAGCGCTCTACCATCTGAGCTACACCCCCTTACACCGACTCTTTAGTCTTTACACCTTTAGTTTCCTAAAGAAAAGAGTGTCTTTTATCAATGAAAATAAAGTTAGTTGGAGATGCTGGGTATCGATCCCAGTACCTCTCGCATGCTAAGCGAGCGCTCTACCATCTGAGCTACACCCCCTTACACCGACTCTTTAGTCTTTACACCTTTAGTTTCCTAAAGAAAAGAGTGTCTTTTATCAATGAAAATAAAGTTAGTTGGAGATGCTGGGTATCGATCCCATTACCTCTCGCATGCTAAGCGAGCGCTCTACCATCTGAGCTACATCTCCTTACAGCGACTCTTTACACCTTTAGTTTGCTAAAGAAACGAGTGTCTTTTATCAATGAAAATAAAGTTATTTGGAGATGCTGGGTATCGATCCCAGTACCTCTCGCATGCTAAGCGAGCGCTCTACCATCTTTTTTTTTCACTTGTTTGTTGTTAATAATTGATATTACATATCAGCGCAAAATTCAGAAAAACAATAAGACTACAAACTGGTACAGTTGGTAATTACAAAGTGAATATATATAGTAGAGCAAATAACAAGAATTTTACATGTCAATTATAGTGCATACCCATACAAGAGGTAATTCAGGTAATGCGCAAAGAGCTTTTTCTTTCTTGGTGGTGGTAATTTACCGTGTCGTAAACACAGGAAATCTTTGTAGTTGTGATGTGCTTGAGGAGAACTAGGGGACAGAATAAATTCAATGGTAGTAGCAGTGAGCCATACAACAGTGTGCTTCTCATTAGGAAAAAACTTAAAATCAGGAAACAAAAGCATCTGAACAGTAATAGAATCCATGCTTATTTTACACAAATATTGAACCATTTCTCGATAGGTTTTCCAAACTGAGGTCGATCCGTTGCAGGTGGTGAGACGGTGTTCTAAAGTATCAACTTGTCCACAAAGAGAACACTGGTTCTCATGTGTAATATGAAGGTGATGTCGTTTAGCTTTAGTATCTATAATGATATGAACAGTTCTGTACCATAAAGAGCGGGCTGAGGTTGACACAACAGTAGAGGGAATTGTTCTCCAAATACGTTGCCAATGTGCAGATGGGAATTTTGTAACTATGTGAGGACATTGGCTTGGTTGGTCTTGTAGAAACACGTTATAGAGAACTTTCACGCTGTGAGGTAAGGTGTGAAGGCCACGGGCAGACAGGTAGAAATAATTACATATTACATCTTTAAAATACCAAAAGTCGGGAGGAATCTGAGATAAGTTCACAGGTAGTACTCCATCATTGGTAGCTACGAGAGACGAAAGAACGGTCGTGCTGAGTTGATCTTCAATACCTTGAATGTTTTGGAATCCTCGGTAGGAAAATAAAGCTTTCGTTTTACTTGCAACGTGGATCAAGTTGAGCCCTCCTGCAGCAGATGGTAAACATGTAGCTGGATATCGTACTCGAAAAATCATACCTGTCCACACAAACCAGTTACCAATGCTCGTAAACTTCTGAATGTAAAAGGTAGGCATAGGCAAAATTTGACTGACGTACCACAACTTGGAAAAGGCATATGTATTCACAAAGTAGACACGAGATATTAACGACAGGTGACGAGATGTATGTTGATGTAAAACAGAGCGAACCTTCAGAAAAATATCTTCAAAATGTTTTGCTATACTCTCATCCAAGTTGCAGGAAAAATAAATACCAAGTACTTTCATAACCTTCACTACCTGAGGAAAATTGGTATATGCATTCGTAGAACCACTTCCTAATGGCATAAGTTTAGATTTTAAGCGATTAAGACGTGCTCCTGACTGTTCAGAGTACTTGTGAACGCAATCTTCAACTACTTCTAAATCCTTGGGATCACGAAGGAAAACATGTACGTCATCAGCAAAACTATACACCTTAACAGGAACATTGCAGATAGTAAGGCCTTGGATACGTTGCGCAATGCTGTGTAGGAAGGGACAGATGGAAATTATAAAAAGAGTCATGCTTAATGGACATCCTTGCCTAACGCTGTGTTTGAGTTTAAGAGGTGTAGTCAGGAACCCATTGATTTTTAATTTCGATTGAGCGTCACCATACAGGACGCGAATCCAACGGACAAATAAGTCTCCAACGCCCATATGGTTCAATACTGACCACAAATAATTGTGATCTACACGATCAAAGGCTTGGTTAAAATCTAAGGATAGCAAAGCGTGACTAGTAGTGTGAGTCTGAAAATTTGCGATAACATCTCGAACAGTTTGAAGTACGTGATATATTTTTTTCACTCCAACTCGTGCATATTGAAATGGTCCAGCGAGAATATCAATATAGTGGGAGAGTCTGTTGTTCAAACAACGAGCAAGTAACTTGTAATCACAATTCAGGAGAGTGATGGGTCGATAATGAGTAACACTTGTAGGTTGTGCTTGCTTAGGGATAAATACTGTGACACCAGGACTTCTATACTGTCTCTGTGGGTTATTACTGAAATATTCATTAACGAGACAGGTCAGTGTTTCACCAATTAGAGGGGAAAACTTAACATACCATTCTGCAGATATGCCATCTAGTCCTGGAGATTTACCTTTCGGAGCTGCGAGAACAGCGTGATGTACATCTTCAATACTAAAAGCGCGAACAAGAGATTGCTGTGCTGCATCATCAAGAATACCAGAAAGTGAAGCAGATAATTCCCCAGACGTTGTAGTAGTGTCTGCAATACTATAGAGTTCTGAGTAGTGCATCCAAAACACATGTTTAATGGGAGCAACATCCTTATGAAGGTGTCCGTCGTCATCTATGATTTGATGGATCCATTTTCCTTGGCCTCGTTTGATTTCTTTGAGGACATGATGTAATGATGGCTCTTCATCAGCATCTATTATGGGAACCTTGCTTCTGACCTTGATGCCAACTACACGGCGGCGATGCAAATTGAGAAGCAAAGCTTGATAGCGCTTAACCTGAGAAAACATAGATAAGTCAGAAACAGCAGCACAGCGAGCTTCTCGCAAACACCTGGTATAAAAGTAAAGCAGATGACTAAGATCTCTGGATTTTTCAGATGAGTACCACCGACAGAAACTTGCAAACCGTGGTTTGAGATAAGTATTCCACCAGTCGCCTACTGTGGGAAAGTATTGGCGTTGCCTAAGCCAGTAACGCCATTTGGACTGAAACTCAGCACAAAATTGATCGTCTTCCAATAACGATGTATTGAATTGCCAATAACCCCTACCTCGTTCAACTCGTAGATCAGGAAAGCTGAAAGATACTATATAGGCTGAGTGATCAGAAAAGGAGGTGGGGACAATTTCAACGTGCTTAATGCATGGTACCAACACAGGAGAGAAATATATGCGATCAAGGCGAGAGGCACTCTGGTGTGATAAATAAGTGTAATCCTGTGCTTGTGGCTTCAAACAGACCCATGTGTCTCGTAAATGAAGTCCATTGACTAACTCGTGGAGGGTATGGCAGTAGTTAAATCCCGGCGTTTGATCTTCAGGCCTTAAAACGCAATTATAATCTCCAGCCAAAATTAACCTGTCAACATTGGGTCCAAGCGACAGAGCAACGTCCTGGGAAAAGAAAGCATTTCGCTTAGTGCAAGCTTGTGAACCACTCGGAGAATAAATATTGACAAGATTGATGTCTCCTAGATTATCCCGTATTATTCGAGCAGATGGATGGAACACAGGTGAAGAAAAATTTGTTGAATGTCGGTAAGCAATAGCTGTACCTGTGCCACTATTGTCAAAGTTATTTTCTACAGCATAGAATGGACTGATTTAATTCAGAAATACCAACCTCTTGTAAAAGGGCAACGTCAATGCCCTCTATGCGCAAAAAGTCACAAAGAGCAAACTGCTTGGCGGAACTTTGCAAATTATTAATGTTAATCGTAGCAATTTTAAGCATCATCACACTGCTAAGCACAGAAAACCACCGACACAAAAGAATGAGCAGAGAAAGTAAATATAACGGCATAATTTCTGACAAGAGAAACAATAAAAGAAAGCTTAAAACATCTAAATGACATACATATTAATGTAACGTGTTATAGAAGAAGAGATTAACGTGTCGTAAGATACTTAAACTGAATTCATTAAAATATAGCACATGTACTGTATTAAGAACCATATTACGACATAGTGTCAGTATTTGGAGACAGAATAGACGTATTCGTGTCATTTTCAGACTTTTTATATAGCTTTTGACTCAATTCATTACGTTTCGTACGCTTGCGTCGATTTCGAGTGTCTTCACTAACTGTACTTACTTCCATGGTAGGAGAAGCGACCTCCGACTCACTACACGGAGATGGGGGGGAGAGGACATGAAACCTTTCTTCAGGAGAACCACACTTTGCTTGGGAGTCAGGCGAGCAGCTCTCATTACGATTAACTGTCGTAGAAATCGGCGCAGTAGAGAGATCTTGTCCCCCAGGAACTGTTTTGAGATCAGAAACAGAATTAGATAAAGGTGCATCAGATGGGCGTAGTAACGGCTGTGAATCATCTTGTTTTTCAGTGGAACAACTAAAACACGCACTTGCGGACGATTCGGAGGAAACACTCTTAGCACTGTTCGGCTCGCAGCAAACATTCGTACTTGGTAGTTCCGGAAATTGAGAAGCGTCTATTGTAGGTACATTTGCGTCAGATGAGCACGATACACTAGTGGTGGGTTTGTTCCAGTGTCGGGAAGGAATGGGCAAACTGTCAAATTTAGGCATAAGACGCTCTGCAGGATCGTTATTGCGAAATATAGGAGCTACCTTCCCTGCATAACTATTCGGATCACTGGGAACTCGAAGGGGACAATTGGAGTACATATGAGCCCCATTGCACCTGAGACATGTTCGGATCTGGTTGGGGTACGTGACACAAAACTTTTGTCCTTGGATGACAACAAAAGATGGAATAGGCCTTTTTACTTCCATACGTATTAATTTACGCCCGGTTCGTATAGGGTAAACATGATCAACGGAATATAGTTCATCAGAAATTTTTGAGATCCCATAGTCCCCAAGAACTTTCTTAATTTCAAAATCGTCAAGTTCCATTGGTGTACAAAGCAATTTAACTGTTACAATTTGCACATCAGCCCACAAAACTGGTACCGCATGTTAACCATCTATAAATATATCACTATAGTACACAGTTCCGTCAGAAGCACGCAAAACGTTTTCACAAAGTTCTTCAGTACGAAGTTTCACATACAATCATTTACGATAAACATCCATTTCAATACTCAAGACATCATCAACAGAAAACTTGAAACAATCACTGAGCCACTGATGCAAACTCAAGGTACTTGGTCGCTGTGAAACACCACCAAAATCATATTTTAATGTATTGACCCTTTTTAACGACATGGTTCATTCAACGAATTCACTCACAAAAATAACAGAGGAAAAAAAAAGAACAAAAAAAAAGAACAACAGCAAAACTGAATGCTAAGGAAAGCACCGTGGAAGGTAAACACGTCAGAGCTTGTTGCACAGAGCTACCATCTGAGCTACATCCCCTTACACCGACTCTTTACACCTTTAGTTTGCTAAAGAAAAGAGTGTCTTTTATCAATGAGAATAAAGTTAGTTGGAGATGCTGGGTATCGATCCCAGTACCTCTCGCATGCTAAGCGAGCGCTCTACCATCTGAGCTACATCCCCTTACACCGACTCTTTAGTCTTTACACCTTTAGCTTCCTAAAGAAAAGAGTGTCTTTTATCAATGAAAATAAAGTTAGTTGGAAATGCTGGGTATCGATCCCATTACCTCTCGCATGCTAAGCGAGCGCTCTACCATCTGAGCTACATCCCCTTACAGCGACTCTTTACACCTTTAGTTTCCTAAAGAAACGAGTGTCTATTATCAATGAAAATAAAGTTAGTTGGAGATGCTGGGTATCGATCCCAGTACCTCTCGCATGTTAAGCGAGCGCTCTACCATCTGAGCTACATGAACACATGAACACAATAGCATCGAGGAGAGATAAAATTCCTCCCTTGTTACTACAGAATGATTCGAACCTCACCGTCGTCATCCTAATGCTTCAGACCGCTCGGCTTCACCCACCGACTACCTTTCTTTCTAGAAATGAAAGTCAAACTCTTAGCAAAGATAATTTGCAAACAAATCTCTATTTAATAAGTTGTATTAAGTCGTAAACATTTTTTCTTCAATAGAAAAAATCCCCCTATTCACCAGGTTATGGCGTATTTTGATGATGTAAGTTTAATAGGAGATGATAGGAGATCGATAGGAAGAAGTGCAGAGGTCTTATTAAACGTTTGCAAGAACATGGGTTTAGAAGTAAATACAGAGAAAACTGTATATATGAAAGTTCGTCGGGATCGTAATACTGCAAATTGTGGATGCGTTAAGATATAAATAATACTTTTGATAAAGTTGATACTTTCAGGTATCTAGTATCTATATTTACAGATCAAAACCATCTTCACGAAGAAATTAAATGTCGATTAAAAACAAGAAGAAAGTATTTGAGAAGAAAGTAAAAACTGGATCCAGTTAGCTAAGGATAGAAGTCGATGGGGAGCTTTTGTGAACGCGGCATTGAACGGGTTCCATAGGCCATAGAGTTAGTTAGTTAAGAAACTGACCTAATAATAATGCTGACCCAATAATATTTTTTTATAAATAAACATTTGAATCTCTAAAATATAGCATTTTTAGTTCCTCAAGTTTTAAAAAACGGGAGTTTGCTGTTAAGGGTGAGTTTTGATCGAACATTTTTTTTTTCAATTAGGGTTGTTACTTGTTTTCTCTTGTGTGAAGGCTCTGTACAACATCAGGGCTCTATTAGACGTACACCTACAGTTTAAGGTGGAATCCGAATCACCCTAATCTGTTCAAGGTTCTTCCCCAGGGAATCGATCCCGGAACCATATGCGCGAAAGACTATTCAAAAAGAAGTATAACGGTTTTAATTATACTTTATAAATGAAGTCGCATATACGCAAGGAAGATTTTAGAGTTAAACCTCCCCCCTTGAGGAAGACATTATGCAAAGATTTATCCTGTTAAGATATGTATACAACTACTTGAAGAGCTGTGCGACCAGTCCTGGGTTCTATTCACGGTGAAGACACTTGGTCGAAAAAATGTAAAAGCATTTTCAGGCTAGCCATCCTGAGTGAGGTTTTCTTGGGTTTTCCTTGGCAAATGTCGGGATGGTACCCAACATACAGGTCCCAGGCTGCTTCCTTCCTTCCCCAATCCTTTTTTCCTTCCCTTCCCTCAGATAGTGTGCTCACCGATCGACGCCATCCCTCATACGTGACGGGCTAACATGACCATAGATGCCGAAAGCAAAGAAATTTAAAAATCCTAAATGCATCACTTGAAGACCTCCCTGGTGACTGTAAATTGAGTACGCGCCTGTGGCACGGGAGATCCGAATTTGATTTCCAGCGGAAGCTTATCCATGTTAAGCCACGTTAACCTGTAGATCCTAGTTTCATATAGCCTCATTGCTAAAGCCTGAACACCTGAAATGATAAGAATTTAGCAGCTTTAACACCCCTGTGGACCAGGGGCGGATCCAGGACCTACTTCTGGGGGGCTGTGGGTTGTCATACTGCTACTTTTAAGGGCTCCAAACTTTGTGATGGGTTTTATTTATATATATAAAATAAGAAAGTTTCCTCTTCTGGGGGGACGATCGCCCCGATCGCCCCTCCTGGATCCGCCCCTGTTGTGGACAAAGTTTTATGAACACCATTGCATACATGAATATTTAATTGATAACTTTACAACATAGAATAAATAATTCGTTTCTCTCAGAAAAATTCAGAAAGAGGACCGTATTGGTTGGATGAACTGGCAATGCTACCACAGACCAAAATCAAAATCCAAAAAGTGTTAATGTTTACGTGACACTTCAATACGAGGAATTCGTGTTATTTTTCTGCGTTCAATCTCGCTGTAATTGTATTCACCACGCGCTGCATTTAGTAGTAGTGGTAAAAACCAATTGTCCAAAAAGAAACATTTAAAAAAAATGAGAGAGAAAAAGTAATCGAAATGAAACATAAAAAGTACACTGCTACACTGTAACAAAGAAACTTTAAACAACTGATTTTGTCCACCAATGCATGTCATCATAATATATTGATCGATTGAACTTCCTATGTTGGAATACAATAGAAGCAAATTTCCTGTTTTCACACTGCTGTGCTTATTCACTTTAATTTAATGATCAATCAACATTCTTTCTGTTTCTAACATGTATTTTTTTTTTAATTTTATGTTTAGTTCAGTAAATTTGTTGTTGTTATCCAAATTCAAATTACATTTTTTTGTACAAATGTTATCCTATTTATAAAAGAGAAAGTAGCGTTACCCTAATGTTTACCCAGGCTAATGGGTGTATTCATACCTACGCTATCTTTGCCTGTCTGAAGCTAATACAGAGAAATGTTCTTTTTTTTTTCAACCCTCGTTAAGCCACCAGTAGATGGCAAAATGAAAAGTGGTCAGTCTGTTCATTGGAGATCGCACATTCTCCATATTAAAAGATAGACTCTGGTGTTCTACTATTTGTAGAGTAGTGAAAGTTAAACCATATTTCAGTGCAATCTAAACGCCCACCAAGTGTGAACTACATGATATAATTCCAGACTCTTGGTATGTTTTGAGCATTAATATTTGTGTTCGAAATACCCGCTAAGTGTGAACTACGTGATATAGGCTAATTCGAGACTCTTAGTATGTTTTGAGCATTAATATTTGTGTAGACTCTGGTGTTCAACCATTTGTGAAGCAGTGAGAGTGAAACAGTATTCGAGCGCAATCGAAATGCGCGCCAAGTGTGAACTACATAATATAATTCGAGACTATTACCATGTTTTGAGAACTATTAACTATGTAACTGCATGTTTATAGATAAACAAATTCAACATAATAATAATAATAATAATAATAATAATAATAATAATAATAATAATAATAATAATAATAATAATAATAATAATAATAATAATAATAATAATAATAAAGTGTTGTCACGAGAGAAGAGTACGCGCTATTTCGTCTTGAAAAGTGTAGTCTCGTCTCGAAAAGTATATATGCTTCTATTAGAAGACTCCTGTCTCGTCTCGTAAGTAAATTTGTTAAATATGAACAATTGAAGCTTTTAATTACGCACGATTTTAACCTCGCGCAACAATTAGTCAAAATGAACAAAAAGCTGTCCATTACAATAAGATTGCGATGACTTGTGTTGATAAGAGAAAATGAAGACTTGTAGGAGGAATCTGCTAATTTAAGGACTGTAATGCGCCCCTATTCTCTATCTGTTCGGGATGCATTACATATTACGTATTTCTTATATTATTATTTATTTGTTCAATTTTATGTGTTTAATGTTTAATACTTTTAGTTTGAATTTAATGTAGGTAATAAGTCCGGTAATCTGTACCTGAAGATATTTTCAGTAAAAAGAAAACGAAGAAGAAAAATTGAATTGATAAATGTACTTCTATGAGATTCTATTTTGCGATTTTTCAAACGATTCTTTTTGTGTTTTAAATATTGGCGAATATAAGCGGTAAGATTACGAATCGATTAAATACTATTTTAAAATAATTAATTAACATTCGTGCTTTGGAGTGAAATTAGACATTCCAGCGTTTGCAGAATAAGAAGAAATTTTATATTACAAGGTAACCATAGGATTATAGAATAATTTCGAAACCAGGAGGTTAAGATGAAAATGATGCTGCTCTAAAAGTTTTAGGTTGGGAGAGATCTATCTCTCTCTCCCATATTATTTTGCCACCAGGAATAACCAACATTATGAATTTCTGAACATAATAAATATCTTGACAAACCTTATCCAAATTTCATGTATCCTCTTAAACAATCAATTTATAATATTCAGGCCGTTTTAGCTGTAGAATACGTACTTCAAAAATTTTCAAATACAAGACAAAATATGCATCTACTATATTTTAACATAATATACATCATAGATATGTGCTTTACATTTTATATTCTGTTCAATCATCCATCTGAGAGATGTAGGATGTTATCTATTATTTGATCAACCTGGTGTCTACATATTGAAGATGTCTTCTGTATAACCGGTACTGCTGCCATTGCTAATGATTAAAATGAAGAAAAAATAAATATTAGACAATTATATGATGCACTAAAGCAAAATAATGTAAACATAGGAAATATAAGCATTGCTACGAAGAAACATGGAACGGAAATGAAGCGAATGTATAACTACGGAAGTTTAAATGATATAAAATAATTTAAATAGTAATAAAAAAATATAAAATAAGTTTGATAATAATAATAATAATAATATCTAATGTAAAAAAAATAAATGTGGTACTTACCGACAACAGGGCATCATCATAATCATCTATAACGAAGATATCCAGGAACTCTAAAAATAACTATTTAGACTAGAACAACAATAAAATATAGAATATCAGCTAAAATATGTAAACACAAGTATATCTATGTATGAAGTTTTACTATTTATCTTACGCTTAACATTTCCAAAATAGTACTCTGAATTAAATACAATACTTACCTGTTAACAAATGGTCTTCAATATTACGATGTTATGACAAGTATTATGTTATGTATGATTTGTGGTATTCTCGGGTTTCGATACCAATCAGAATACAAAATGTAAATTGAAGAATTGTATACTCAAATTTTCATTTGTATATTCCTAGAAAGTCATGATTAAAGGTTTTCTGTATTTATTAATTATTTAGATCTGTATTTTTTTTAAAATTATGAAAATACGTGAGGATTACACATAAGTCTCACCTCGCGTTGTGATTTGTATTTTTGCTTCCATGTACTCACGTCATTACCGCGAACCTAGAATTTTCCCCATTTTAGGAAAATGGGGTGGCGTATCCACTGGGCCACAGATGCTCACTTCTTCGCGGATGGAGACTAAGCCCGAAGGACGACACTGCATCTTCAATTTTGACAGTTGCGCATACCTGCGATATCGGCAGCTGAAGGTTAAATACTCGTGATTGGGTTGCAAATATGATGGATCCAGAAAACACCATACGGATTGACGCGCGTCTGCACCACACAAGTAAGACATCGGATGCTTGCCAGAGCAGGAGTATTACAAAATGGCGAACCAGCGACGGATTTGTTGTCATGGTGACAACCGTAAAAGGTAATGATGTTGAGAAGTTAAGGAAATATGGTGTACTGTTTGTGATCCTAAGTAAATTTTTCGAGAAAAGTGTTTAAGATAAATATTATATGAAAGTTTTATATGTACAATTTTAAAGTGTTCTCTTCAATTTTGGAGTGAATGGTGGCATTAGAAGAGAGGGGAGAAGAGAAGAGCTCTTCCAATCAAATGTTAAAAAAAATGGCAGAAAGTGATAGTAGTGGTAGTGTACTCTGTGTATGTTGCAAGGACGAAAATGTCAAAGACAGTACAACAGAACAAATGCTGAAAAACAAAAAACTAATAGCTTGTGACGACTGTGGTTCGTGGAATCATTTCAGTTGTGTTAAGCTAAATGAGGACGAATATGACTATTGGAGTAAGGATCAGGTCAGGTGGATTTGTGAACCATGCAAATTAAAACAAAATCTGAATGAAGAGAGTGTGGTGGAATTGTCTGCAAGTGTAGTAACAGAGCCGGAAGTAAACAATCCTGGAGAGAAGAAGAAAACAAGAAGTGATACTGAAGAAGAGAAGTCGAAAAGAGAAAAGAAGAACGATACTGAAGAAAAGAGGTCGAAGAGAGAAAGGAAGAAAAGAAGCGATACTGAAGAAGAAAATTCGAAAAGAGAAAGAAAGAAAAGTAGTGATACTGAAGAAGAGAAGTCAAAAAGAGAAAAGAAGAAAAGAAACGATACTAAAGAGAAAGGAAGAAAAGAAGCGATACTGAAGAAGAGAATTCGAAAAGAGAAAGGAAGAAAAGAAACGATACTGAAGAAGAAAAGTCGCAAAGAGAAAACAAGAAAAGAAACGATATTGAAGAAGACAAGTCGCAAAGAGAAAGGAAGAAAAGAAGCGATACTGAAGAAGAGAGGTCGAAGAGAGAAAGGAAGAAAAGAACCGATACTAAAAAGGAAAAAAGACAGTCGAAACGTGATACTGATGACGAAAAGAAACATAGGACAGAGATGAAAGAAAGTGAGAATATAGAAACTAATAGTATGAAAACAAAACCCGTTCTGGAAGACACAATTGAAGAAGAGAAAAAAGAAAGAAAGAAGTCGAAACGTGATATGGAAGGCGAAAAGAAGCATAAGGGAGAAAAGAAAGGAAGTAACAATATAGAAACTAATAGGGAGAAAATAAAATCCGATCTGCAAAGTAGAATTGAGGAAAAGAAAAGAGAAATAAAGAAGTCGAAAAGCTATATTGAGAGTGAAAATAAGAAAAGAGAGAAGAAAGAAGGTAGTAAAATAGAAGCTAAAAAGAAGAAGACAAATTCTGATATTGAAAATAATAAAAGCAAGAGGAGAGAAAAGGAGGAAAGCAATGGTAGAAAAATTGGAAGCAGAGAGAAGAAATATGAAACAGAAGATGGGAAAAAGCAAGAAGATAGGAAAAAGCAAGATAGGAAAAATTTAAAAAGGAGAGATTTTGAGGACAAACATAAAAGAAGAGAGAAGAAACGTTTAGAGATTAATAAAGAGAGTGATGATCAGTTGGAAAAAAGCTTAAAAGAAATGAAAAGGAAGTCTACAAAAGAGAAACAAATGAAAGTTCACAATAGGAAACATGATAAAGAAACCCCGTTTGTTGGTTTTTGGGAAGAGACAACAGAAGAACATGAGAAGATACTGAAAGATATCGATGAGATTAATTTTAACGAGATGACCCAGAATGAGTTTTTGCGGTTTTTCTGCAAACAAAATAAGCAGTTTCAGAAAGAACTGAATATTAATATAAGTCGTAGTTTCGAACAATGTTATTCCTACTGGCATAATAAGATGGGCGAACTCAGACAGGAGATAGGTGAGTTCAAGATCGAGGTTAAAAAGGATGTAAATGAGAAACTGGAGAAAATAAAAGAAGAAATCCATGAAGTAAAACGAAAGGAAGAGGAAAAGAAGGAGAAAATTGATGAAGTTGAATCCACAATAGAATCAATGGTTACATGGCAGGATAGTGTGAATACTCTAATTTGCGACATAAAGTCCGACCAGGAGAAACGGAAGGAAGAAATATATAGAACTCATGTAAAGTTATTAATGTTCGAAGGAGAAGTGGACAGACGAGTTAAAACCCTGGAGGAAGGATTTCAAACACTAGGAATACATAGAAACATACACAATACCCATAAACTTAGCGAAAATAAATTTGAAAACATACTGCCACGTGTTGCTAGTGTCACCACAAGTTATACAAATTCCGTTGTTACCACTGTAAGCCAAGCACAGTCTCAACCCATGTATGTGATGACATCTGCATTAAAAGATAATAAAATAGGAACCGATTCGCGAATTATAAGTAGAGTCGGAGAAGAACAATGTAAGCCACTTAAACAGCATATGACAGGAAGTTTGAACGATGCAACAAAAAGAACTGAGCCAGCGGTACAACCTATGGCGCTATTCCCTATGTTCGAATTAAATGACAACAATAACGAAATTGAAGGACAAAGAATAAAGTTCGGCGACCTTCGTGATTTTCCGAAATTTGATGGGCAATTCAATGGCGCTGCCAAAACATTTCTGGATAAGCTCACAAGGACATTGAACTTGTTTCAGTTATCTGAAAAAAACAAGTTGGTTGTCGCATCATTATGTCTAACTAGATCGGCTGAGGCATGGTTTAGGAGTGTCGAGGGTGAATTGAAAACATATGAGGATTTTGTGCGACGCTTCGAAAGACAATATCTGTCTCAACGAGTAGAGCGAGCCCAGAAAAGGCAACTACAACTCATGCGGTATGATAAAAACAAATATCAGACAGTGTCAGACTTTGCGTGGGCTCTTGTGCAGAAATATCAAAGTATAACAAGTGTTGTGGACGAAGAAGAACTTAAAGATTTAATTTTGAATAGTATTCCGGCTGATTATGCGAAGATCTTACGTGGTACACCCAGTAAAAACGTGGATGATTTGCTCCTGCGCTTAGCGGAAATACAGGACTACAGTGATAGTGATTATCGAAGAGGCACTGTGGAAAGCCGAGACCACAATCGTAAAATGTATCAACGACCACAAGTACATTATGTGAAAAATCTAACACTGATACTTCGGTCCAGACCGAAGTAACTGGTACTCAGGACTCACTGTCTACCCCGAGGCCTTTTGTTACGGATGCACCAAAGGGAAATAGCAGCTATCAGAAGAGGAATACCACACCAAGACCAAGAAGAAAAGGATGGGGAATCCCAAATTATTGGCCTCCTCCTCCCTGGTACCAATATAACCCATATTGGTGGAGAAATAATAAATATCGACAAGATGCGACCGAAAGAACAAATCCTAATCTTACGAGAGACACGCCGACGATTCACGAAGTCGCGCCTACTGCAGATTCGATTTCCTCGACCTAATCACAAGGAAACTAGGCTAGCGGCCTACTAATGTAGACGTCGAAGATTGCGAAAGTAAGAAATCCACTAATACGAATAAAACAGTAACATCTCATGTTGCACCCTACGTTATAGTAAAGCTATTGAGGAACTGTGCTATATTAGAAACATTAACCCACAAAAATCTGGGAACACATAACCTTAGAAACCTGAAAATATTCAACTGTACAGAGGACGAAAAACAAAGGATTTTGAATAAATATACTGTCTCATCTGACATCCCCGATGACAACAAAAAGGAGTAATTGAAATTTTATCTCAAGATAAAATTTTTTTCTCAACAAAGGGGAGAATGTAATGCGCCCCTATTCTCTATCTGTTCGGGATGCATTACATATTACGTATTTCTTATATTATTATTTATTTGTTCAATTTTATGTGTTTAATGTTTAATACTTTTAGTTTGAATTTAATGTAGGTAATAAGTCCGGTAATCTGTACCTGAAGATATTTTCAGTAAAAAGAAAACGAAGAAGAAAAATTGAATTGATAAATGTACTTCTATGAGATTCTATTTTGCGATTTTTCAAACGATTCTTTTTGTGTTTTAAATATTGGCGAATATAAGCGGTAAGATTACGAATCGATTAAATACTATTTTAAAATAATTAATTAAGTAACATTCGTGCTTTGGAGTGAAATTAGACATTCCAGCGTTTGCAGAATAAGAAGAAATTTTATATTACAAGGTAACCATAGGATTATAGAATAATTTCGAAACCAGGAGGTTAAGATGAAAATGATGCTGCTCTAAAAGTTTTAGGTTGGGAGAGATCTATCTCTCTCTCCCATATTATTTTGCCACCAGGAATAACCAACATTATGAATTTCTGAACATAATAAATATCTTGACAAACCTTATCCAAATTTCATGTATCCTCTTAAACAATCAATTTATAATATTCAGGCCGTTTTAGCTGTAGAATACGTACTTCAAAAATTTTCAAATACAAGACAAAATATGCATCTACTATATTTTAACATAATATACATCATAGATATGTGCTTTACATTTTATATTCTGTTCAATCATCCATCTGAGAGATGTAGGATGTTATCTGTTATTTGATCAACCTGGTGTCTACATATTGAAGATGTCTTCTGTATAACCGGTACTGCTGCCATTGCTAATGATTAAAATGAAGAAAAAATAAATATTAGACAATTATATGATGCACTAAAGCAAAATAATGTAAACATAGGAAATATAAGCATTGCTACGAAGAAACATGGAACGGAAATGAAGCGAATGTATAACTACGGAAGTTTAAATGATATAAAATAATTTAAATAGTAATAAAAAAATATAAAATAAGTTTGATAATAATAATAATAATAATATCTAATGTAAAAAAAATAAATGTGGTACTTACCGACAACAGGGCATCATCATAATCATCTATAACGAAGATATCCAGGAACTCTAAAAATAACTATTTAGACTAGAACAACAATAAAATATAGAATATCAGCTAAAATATGTAAACACAAGTATATCTATGTATGAAGTTTTACTATTTATCTTACGCTTAACATTTCCAAAATAGTACTCTGAATTAAATACAATACTTACCTGTTAACAAATGGTCTTCAATATTACGATGTTATGACAAGTATTATGTTATGTATGATTTGTGGTATTCTCGGGTTTCGATACCAATCAGAATACAAAATGTAAATTGAAGAATTGTATACTCAAATTTTCATTTGTATATTCCTAGAAAGTCATGATTAAAGGTTTTCTGTATTTATTAATTATTTAGATCTGTATTTTTTTTTTTAAATTATGAAAATACGTGAGGATTACACATAAGTCTCACCTCGCGTTGTGATTTGTATTTTTGCTTCCATGTACTCACGTCATTACCGCGAACCTAGAATTTTCCCCATTTTAGGAAAATGGGGTGGCGTATCCACTGGGCCACAGATGCTCACTTCTTCGCGGATGGAGACTAAGCCCGAAGGACGACACTGCATCTTCAATTTTGACAGTTGCGCATACCTGCGATATCGGCAGCTGAAGGTTAAATACTTGTGATTGGGTTGCAAATATGATGGATCCAGAAAACACCATACGGATTGACGCGCGTCTGCACCACACAAGTAAGACATCGGATGCTTGCCAGAGCAGGAGTATTACAGGACGACGTTATGGGTAGATATCGATAGGTATGTTAACATATATAGATACATGTACAGAAGAGGAATCAAGAGAAACTATAAGATTTTTTTTTTTCCTTGAAGGAAGGGGACATTCCAATATAAACAACTGAGGTAATACTTCAAAACCGATAGTCAGAATAAATGCTATCGTGAAAATGGCAGAAAATGAATTTTGGAAAAAAGCATTGGGACTATCTGATCTCTGAACGGGCTATTTGAGTAGTTACTGTACTTTCGTTATATTTACTTTCTTAATAAAAAAAAAACTCTTTATTGGTCACTGTTGCTCTCAACCAACATCGTATTCTATTGCGTTATCATTGCAAATTATAACTTCAGTGATCATTTAATTGGCATTATTGCTTTCGTACAATATTCATATACATGATTTGCGGGTCGCTTCGTTAGATACTTCTAATCTTCGTCAACAGGGGGCAGTCAAATTTAATATTATAGAAGCTTTATCTCCTACGTTTCGCATCTTTTTTTTTTTTTTTTTTTTTTGTTTTGTTGTGTAGGAAAATATTTCAACGAAACTGTTGGTAATTACTGAGAGTATTCTCATGATATTTTACCATAATAGGGCAAAATTGCTTAGTAGCTAGACATAAGACCTATTTTATGGCAATGTTGCTTTGAAATAAACATCCTGTATTTTGTAACCAAAGTACAAAAATATTTTAAAAATTACGAAATTATGATCAGGAAGACATGGTCAACCATAAAAGCAAACTAAATATTTTAATGGTAATGCTATCAATGCTTGCCAGTTAAAGGGTTTTAAAAAAAATCTAAATTTCATAGTAACTTGCTGAAACAAAGTTAAATGAGAACAACTATGATAGAAGAATATATTAGCGAAACTAGTTTTTATTCATTTGTAAGTTAGGAACCAAAACCGCCGTACTGCTTAAGTTATGAACCAACCCAAGAGAGTTTAAAAGTTGAAGAAATATTCATATCATAAGAACTTGCCACAAACAAATTTTTTCTCCCAGAACTCCTACACATGTCTTTATCATTGTTTCAACACAAAATTTCGATGACATGCTTCTCTCAAAATTGCATGTCCAATCTAAAAAGTTTTACAAGGATAGCACTCGCAAGTGTTTGCAATAATGGGAAAAATGTGTAATTAAAGATGGTAGAAAAGACATAATATTTCTGCCAAGTTTCAACTTTTTCCATCTATTCGAACTAGCTGAATATGCTAAGTTTTTGAATCCCCTCCGTAAATGGTAGGTGTTCAGATTTAAATCTACCTCTGAAAGTATAACACTTCAAATTAGATAGCGAAAGAAAGAATGTTGTTATGTATTTAGTGCAGTGTTTGGTTAAATAATTTTTAGCGTTAAAAAGCTATTATTATGTGAGTTATATTAGAAAATATGTCCATACGCCCAATCAGAAGAGTAAGTGGAATTATTGAGGGGAGGTATGACCATAGTCATGTGATGTAAGGATCTTTAGAATATGTTCCTAGATATAGTACGTAAATATGTATATACTAGCATTTGGTTACTTCTCGGCCTGTTATATGATAACGTAAAGATTTTTTTTTTCTCTTTTAAAACTAACAACGACAACCAAATTAACAGATGAAATAAATTAGACAGAATATTGATTTCTTCCCAGTTGATCACCAAACTTTAGCTGTTAAGAGTCTTCATGCCAGCGAAATTAAAATACCGCTAATTTTACAGTAATTATGTGATATCTTCAAATAGATAAAAGATAATTGAAATATCCAACAAGAGCGCCCTAGACAATATTATTTTGCGTGAGGTACCGGTATAACAAGTCACCTAGTGGCTTTCCGTTTTCAGCTGTTTAGAAACGCGAAAATAAATGCCGATTTTAAAAATGGCTCGAAATCGAAAGCAGATAAGTGAGTCGTGATAACGGTTTGTCATGTAAAAAAAAAATATTGTCTAGGACGCTCTTGTTCCACATTTCCATTATCTTCTATCTATTTGAAGATATCACATAATTTCTGTAAAGTTAGCGGTATTTTAATTTTGCCGGGATGAAGACTTAAGAAAGAGAAGCAAGTACTTGAGCAGTATATTGTTCTAAAAAGCATATATTCCTTTCACTTCAGAATCTCAGTATTACGGAAATTTGGTGGTCCGTGGGGTCTCTAGTTCGATCCCTGATCAAGTAAGTCTGTGGTGGACAACGTCGTGTTTGTGAGTTTTCTCTGGGTACTCCCATTTCCTCCCAGTTTCTCATTCCACACCAATTCTTCCATCATCATTCGCTTGCTTTAATCATCGTCTCCCTTATGGGGCGTTTACACTTGGTTGATTTAGTCGCACGGCTAAATCGACTCGCTGCATTTGCGACTAAATCGAAGCAACTAGACCGAATGAGATCTATGGATGTGTTAAATTGTTTCAACCGAAATTGAATGCTGCTTGTCGACTCGCTCTCCTCTGGTCGATTCGAAATCAACTGGCAACTTTAAAGATGTTCAAGCAAAAAGTAATTGGTACAATTTGCGGTGTTATAGCAGAAGAAAATAGAATCGACCACAGAAAATAGAACGTCTTTCAATTCAGTTGCTAGTCGATTAGTCGCTTTCGATTAAGTTGAAGTCCTGTTTACACGGTCGATTAAGTTGAAAGTGACGTCAATTCAACTGAATCGAACGCAAATCGACTAAGTGTAAACGCCCCATTAGGGCATTATCGTGGGACGTTAAACTCAAAGATATATATAGATATATATATATAATAAACCCTATCTTTTAGTAACTCGGACTGAGGACCTAGCTGAAGCGAAATTTTTAATTTGTGGAACTGATATGGAGTATCATATAGCAGATGGAGAAATATGAAAAAGTACCAAAAGGTGATGGAAATCATCAGATTAACATGATCTAGTACTAATCAGATGAATGTGTATTTGAATGAAGTATAGTAGTCATATATTGAACCCCAGACTTTCTAGATGATAATTTGCAAGCACTTAGCTAAGTAGTTCCCCAATTAAATCTTGATATTGGATCTCCGTAAAAATCATCTTACCGGGACTCGAACCGAATACCATAATGAACCTTGATGACGCATCCAGTGCGCTCAATATTCGTCACCTAGTTGATCGAGTTGTCATCTGACTAGAATAGCCCTCAAAAGTATTGAAAGGCACAGAATTTATTTATTTATTTATTTATTTATTTACTAGCAGCGTTCACCCCGCTTCGCTGCGGTCACCCCGGAACGCAATAAACTTTGTTACTTAGATAATTTTTACTTTTTCGCTTTCAAGTGATATGATAAAAACCATAGAAGATTGCAGTAAATCTTAACATTATATCGCCTGTCATTTATGTTAACCCGCCCCGCTTCGCTGCGGTCATCCCGGTGCTGGCATATTGTAAAAGTGTCTGTAAAAATAAGCAAATCAATTAAAAAATTTTAAACAGAAGATTCAAGCTATTTTCCGCTGTATATCGCCTGTCATTTATGCTAACCCGCCGAGTGACACGGTCATGCGGGTTGCATATAAATACGTTTATTTTTACCTATGATGAACTAATAACAAAGGATTTGTACGTTATGGACACTTGAATGGTCAATTATCTCAAGACACTGGTAATTAAAAATTAAAGTGATATGATAAAAACCATCTAGGGTCCAAATCCTAATAACCCCCCAAAAATGAAAGAAATTGGTTCAGCCGTATTAGCGTGATGAGCGGACAAAGGATTTTGTACGTTCTCTTTTATATATATAGAAGATTTTTTAGATACAACAAGAACTGTGTTTAATTATGATAGACTCGTAACATTATCAATTAATAGTTCCCCGTTGTTTACAGCCTGATTTCTCAAAAACCCTTGTCACAATTTTAAAAAAATATTGTTTACCTACAAGTAAGTAAAAAAAAAAAAGTTTAAACAACATATAAACTCGTGTAGTATTAGTTCCTGCATTAAGAAGAGGGTAGATTTAAAGTTCTCTCAGGAACAGATGGGTGTGGTTGGAGCAATCAAAAAGGTGGAGTTTTACACACACACAGACACGCAGAAGAAATAGTAATGAATGATTGTATACCATGCCATGGGAACGATTTGCTGTGATAAGAGAGATGGAGGGAAAGCCATCTATTATTTAGAAACGTTTAAAGAAAACGACAACGATTGTTTAAACCCCTTTCATTAGAGACACAGACACAGAACCACCCAAGTACCCCGCTTAAATAAAAGCCACATCACATCATTCAGGGAAGGGCGTCACCCCCTTTGATATCACAAAATAAGAAAATACACTCCTGCATTAAGTGGTGAGAAGTGTTATGAACGTTAGCCTTTAATTAGATTTATTATTATTATTATTATTATTATTATTATTATTATTATTATTATTATTATTATTATTATTATTATTATTATTATTATTATTATTATTATTATTATTATTATTATTATTAAAAATTGCTTTCTTTTGTTTTTAGTTAACCTCAACTGAAGTTTTTATATCTTCAGGTTCCAGTCACCTATAGCACTCAGTTTCGTTATAAATAATTATTTTGTAATAAAATAATTTTAATGTAAAACTGAATGATAATGAAATATGGCAGTAAGTATCATGCAAAAGTAAAGCAAAAAAAAATAGTTCGCCATGTTGTTTAGTAATACTACTTTGCGACCTTAATATGGCATACACTTAAATGATAAACTAGTAGACTTTATGTTATAACTACACATCGGATTTTTATGTAAATTCATATTTTGTTTGCTTATATGCATCTGTGTTAAACTTGATACTAATTTCTAACAACAATAACACAGCTCGAATTTGAAGTTTTATAGTGCATATAAATGCATATTTCAAAGGTTAATGCATATATTAGTGCTTAAGAGCATATTCAGCATATTCTATAAGTTTTTATTTCAGACGTATGCTTGTAGCATGAAATAAATCCAGTTTGAATTTGTATTTTCAACGCATTTACATGCCTATGCTACAGAACAGCTTTTTTCATGGAAGGATGGAAGAATGCCTAGTTTATGGAGGACCAATAATGTTACCAATCGATCATCAGAGCATGGACGCTTACAATTGCCAAGACGTTACGAGACATCTGATAAAGATATTGCAATATCGTACCGATTAACTCAGGAACAAGAGGCGTGAGGAATGTTGCTCAGTGAATGCTTAGCTCTAGTTGATTAGTTAGGCACGAGCTCCAGTCAGCTCCTGGTGAATTCAGGCGCCCTGTGGAAAATGAATTAATAGGTGTTATTGCCAGAAATTCCAACTACAAAACAATGAAGTCATGAGAAAATACCGTTAAGGATTAAATTTCAGCTTGCCTGGTTACAAATATCACAAACTGACCATCTTGTGATATACTGTAAAGCTAATTACGGGAAGGAGTAAATCATTAAAAGCGATTTTTTTATACAGTGGAAACGTGTAGAAAAGTGTGGCTCGTATTATTTCTTGTAAAGTAAATGCAATCTAAAATACAAATGTGAAGAAAAACTAGAGATCGTGTTCTCATATCACTGTTTATTTTAATCTCATAGTTTGTGTGTGTTTTTAAAAAATTAGGAATATACAGTATAAACTGTGACTGTCATAAAAATAAATTCTAAAGAAAAGTCCCTGAAAGTGAAGTACATTTTCGATGTTAGATTTCACCTACAAAACTGTTACAACTATGCTGCGTATTTGAACGTACTCTCTTGTACTACATTGTTAGTGCACATTTTAATACATTTAATAGCATAGTTGCATGCATATTTCATGGATTTTAAGTGCATAAAAATCCGATGTCAAGTTATATAACTAGACAAGAAATGTTGTGTAGAGGGTATAACAACAAATACAATATAGTGAAATGCTGATTTCATTATTATTCTTTTCTTTTTCATTAAAGTGATCTTCCAAAGCGATGGTAATAAATATTTATTGTTTGTCTCACTATTACATTGAAACATCAGAATCTAAATTCTTCAAACTTTTAAACATTATGGGCGGTATTAGAGAGAATTTCTTAATCAAACGTTAGTCATACGATTAGTTAGTCTTGTATCAGTTGTATATTTAAGAGGGTGTACATTTTGGTATTCAGAGTTTCAGAATATAAGTTGATTTAGGTATGATTAATTAATATAACCCCAATACATTGGGTGAGCAACTATAGAAATCTAGACGTGCGCATGCATAATCTGTAAATATGAAAATGTATGAAATACGAAATTTGAAATGTTTTCTTTGTGGTTTGTCATCAAAATAACTTCTAAATAGTTATGAAATTGGATTATAATTAACTTATTGATTTCTGAGGGATGTACTTATAGCAGGAATAAATAGAAGTCAGTTAATATTAGCGACAACAGAAGGATTATATTGTAATTATAAGGTAAGACAATTTATCGATCAGTTGTATGTATCCCTCACAAAAACTGGAATTTTTCTACTCTTCTCTCACTGTTCACTTTAAGAAATAGTTCTGTTATTGTAGAGGACTCGGCTAAATAGCTGCTTCATAGATAATTTACCCGAAGAGGTGAAAGGAAAGAAAGAGAGACAGGTAATTAATTGCCTTTGTATTCTCATAATGTAAGTGTATTGTGGCTAAACCCAAGGATCTTATAAAATAGAGGATCTGCCCTTACAACAAAATCTTGAAGCCATACGTCACAGTTTCGCCATCCTGACTCTGCCCATTCCGCCCAATAGGATCGCAATGTTTTGAGCTAACAATCATGGCGGAAACGAAAGTAGCCAAGCAGACGATGGCATAAACGAGAGTAGCCAATCAGACGTGCCGATTCTTGGTTGTTTTTTGGCTTCATTGATTTAATAGAATGAAGATATATATGGGCAGATCCTCTATTTTATAAGATCCTTGGCTAAACCGTAGCTAAACCAGGCTCCTGCTCTAAATTAATAGTCACATGTGATTAACTTAGTCAACTACTACGTATTAAGAGATTCTGAATACACTTCTCATAACCATACGTTAGTCAAACCATTAGTATGTCTCTAATCATAAGTCAAACGACTCTGCATAAAGTTCTATATTATTTATTAATTACATGAAACTTCAAGGATAATCGAGTACAGTACCAGTGGTTGAAGATAATGCAAAACTACCAGAAAGGTATATTCTTCAAAACAATAACAAAATACTTAAAATCGGCGCATTTATATTGCAGTTATGCATTAACATATGCATATTAAAATCGTTAATTACGGTTTTTGCGCTGTACAAGTCGAGGTGTTTTATAATCTACGGCCGAACACTATCCTTAGATCCGCATTATATTTATGTAGAAAAACTGGGAAAATATATTCTTTCATAGGAAGAATTATTAAAATTGGGGTTCTTGTGTCGATGTTATGCGTGAGCATACTAGTCAGTTAAGTACATTTTTCACGGTCACACTGCACCTGTTGAGGTGTTTCATAGTGTACCTCCGAAGACTATCCTAATGAAATGTATACAGAACTACTAGATAAGTATACTCTTTCAAATAAATTTGAATAATTAAAATTGGTACATTTATATTCAAGTAATGCGTCACCAAATATATATATATATATATATATATATATATATATATATATATATATATATATATATATATATATATATATATATATATATATATTAAAGTCGATTAATTATTAATGTTTTCACACGGCACCCGTTAAGGTATTTCAAGGACTATCTCCAGAAGCTATTCTTAGATTCCCATGAAATTTATATAAAACAATCGAAAACAATACATTGTAAAATTACCTTCATAAGGCTAATTTAGTACATGGGACTGTTTTCTCCCATAACCTTTTATTATAATAGATCTTGTTATATACAAATATAACATATAAGATGACTCTAATTGTGGTCCGTAGACCAATACAATGTTCTCTGTGTAGTTTGTCTGGATAAAATAATGTTCCAAGGCCCAGACAGACAAGAAAAGAATATAACAGAGCTCCAGGCAAGCCAAGGAGTTATGGTTAGGAATTTTACGTGCTTCAGGCAAGCAAGGAGAGGTTAAGGTCCAGCAGAGCTCCAGGCAAACTAGACTGTTACGATTATTATGTCTCAATGCTCCAAGCAAATAGATTGGTTGAGTTCCCGCAGAGCTCAAGGTAAGCTAAGTGAGCAGCAGATCTCAGAGCTCCAGGCAAGCTAAGGGCTTGGGTAAGGTCTTCCAAGGCTACAGGCAAGCTAAAAGAGAGGGATGACCAGCCGAAACTACCTTCTCCTGAACAGCAGTGGCGCTAGTATTCCTCTGCTGTCACATGACTTGATGATGGTGACAGTGCTTGTCGTTTGTTTGCTCGTAGTAGTTGTCGTAAGAGAGTACGTGGTTTTGTTTACAAGTATGAAGTACGTGTTGTTGTTTATACATATACACTACGTGTAGGATATTGCCATATTCTTTCAAAGAAAGCAGAATCATTAAAATCAGTGTAACTATTTTGAAGTTACGCATGAACACACATGCATTAAAAGTTTTATTTATTTACTGACCCGTTGAAGTTTCACGGTCTCGCTCATCATCATTACATCCTGATGAAATTTATACGTTACTAGCTGAAAAGTATACTATTTTCCCCAAAAAACTGAAAAAACAAAAAAAGAGAGAGAGAGACAATCATTAAAAATAGGTATACCATTGTCGAAGTTATGAGTGAACATATTCCAAACGTGTAACGATATAAAGAGGCCAGGTTGAGAACCTTCTCTTGAAATCGGTTAAAAAAGAAAATGCTAGTAGACTATTTTTATTCATTTTTTGTGCTGAACAAAAAAAGGTTGTTGCAGTTTTTTTTTCGAAATAATAATTCCGAAAAAGTTGTAGGCGAAAAACTGAGATCATGTTCTTCAGAGCGCCCATCTTGAACTTTTGTCATTACAACCGTCTGTCACAAATTTGGACAAAACATCACATAATTAATATTTTATTGTCAATACATTCTCATTAGTTATACACAGCTGACTTGTTTTAATGATACTCAGTCACAAACCCCCAGAAAGAGTGAACCTGCCATTTCTGCAGCAAGGCCTCCCAAGCTGAGAAGGTCCGGCAAATCCACTGTGATAGAGCGCTCACCTCCGGCGATTGAAGTCTCTGGTTCGATCCCAGCTCTCACCAAGTAAGCTTTCTGAAGGACAAACACCGTGTGTGGGTTTTTTTTCTTGGGGGTTCTCTCGTTTTCTCTTACTTTCATAATTCCACAATTATCATCTATCTCATTATCACCGTCTTCCTTAACTAACCTCGGTGCATGAAGTGGAACATTAAACTAAAAAAAAAAAAAAAAATATTTGCACCGTCAAAAAAATAGCGTCTTTAATACCCGTAATAATAATATTTTAGAGAAATGTCTCAATCTAGAATTATAAGTTTATAATTTATTAGGATGACGCAGTGGAACTTATAATACTGTACTCTTAGTATGTATGTTCATCCATTATGATTCTATACAGTAACTCTTGATCGAAAGTGAGGTTTTTAATTCTTTTTTAAAACAATAGACGGCTAGTGCGATTAACTCGATCGAGTTCATTCATGGAGTCAATTCGTTAATATCTTCATGTAAAATGATGGCTATCCATAACCCACCTAAAATCTATAATATTCCCTGGCTTCAATGCAACCTACACAGTAGAAAAGAAATTTTGATTACCTATAATAAAAAGATATGGAATTGCGTGATCCTCTTTACTGATATTTTGGGGAATACGTTGGCTTAGTGGTAAAGCGCTTACCTCCACGTGGGGTCCCTGGTTCGATCTCCGGTCAAATAAGTTTCTGATGGACAACATCGTGTCCGTGAGTTTTTTCGAGGTGCTCCCGTTTCCTCCCACTTTCTCATTCCACCATCCCAGTGTTTGTCTATATCTAACCAAAGTATGTAGATAGGCCCTCACACTATAGTACTTACATCTTTCGTATGGGTAATCCCATACAATTTTGTAAACTGATGACAGAGGGCCAGAATGTTTCCTATTTAAAGGTGAAAGTAACATTTATAAATGAAAACAAATATACGAAAAAAAGACATACTTGGAGATGCTGGGTATCGATCCCAGTACCTCTCGCATGCTAAGCGAGCGCTCTACCATCTGAGCTACATCCCCTGATACGTAATAAATTTCTAAAAACACAATTACAAGTAATAAATGCAGAATAACGTGCAATACTATTTTACTTTCACTTTTGGGAACGGTGACTCCAATTTTTTTTCATTGCCACACCCATTCTCCATGTGGCAGGTAACGGCATCTAGTAGTGAATTATTCTACTAAAAGCACGGCAATTATTAAATAAATAAATAATCAACAAATATTCATATTTACATTTCTCAAGGATCTTTCCATCACTGTTTTACATTTTAATAGGTAAGTTAAACACTAAAAAGAGAATAATGTTGAGAAGTGTCTTATATTTATATTAACACACATCATGGAGCTGGCATGGCATTCAATCCTCAAGCATCACCATAATAATCCAGGATAATTTTCCTTTTCTCTTTTCGCGTTGAAAGATATTAATTATGCCTGGAACTAAAGGATGCGTGGAGAATGTGGAGGTAGAATCGAGGTTTACCCGCTATCTTTCATCATCATCCTTCATTTTCATCATTTTTTACATTGTAGTTACTACGCTATAAAACTACAAAATTATTTGTTAATATAGGTAACTGGGACCTAAGTCTGCATCTGAAGAGAAAAAACTCAATTGAAGTTAAGAAGGAAATAATATTTGGCTTCCATACACGTTTTGCCAACGAAGAAGCAAATTTCATCTAACCAGGGCCGCCCACAGGGGGGATGTATGGCGCAAGCTGCGCCATTGAGAAAAATTTTGGGGGGGTATTTTACTCTACTTTCGAACTAGCAATTTTACTGTCGGAATAGCAGTAGGTGGGACGCACCTGACCCCCGGTAGCTGAAAAATCGCCTTTTTTTCCAGGGTCTCCTGAGAGCAAGGACTCAATTTTCCACTGTCTCACGATACGCTATGACCTACGCCCCGTCCACCCATGGTCTTTTACGACCTCCATATTAGGGGTGAATTTGTTCCCTTTTATGAGCACATTTTAGGGGGTGGCCTCGTTCCCTTTTATGATCACTTTTCCACCCCCTACGAACACATAGAAGAGCAGAGATAACACATAAGAGTACGTAACATAACAAGGGTGTACTCGTTCCATTTTATGAGCATATTTTCCAACCCCTATTTAACATAGGAGATAACACATAAGATTACGAACACATAGAAGAGCAGATAACACATAAGACTACGTAACACACAGCAGAACAGATAACACATAAGAGTACGTAACATAACAAGGGTGTATTCATTCCCTTTTATGAGGATATTTTTCAACCCTTATTTTACCATAGCAGAAATTACACTGAGACTATGAACACACAACAGAACAGAAAATACATAGCACAGCTAATAAAAGAGCATGGCTTATTTTCCAACCCCTATTTTAACATAGCAGACATTACACTGAGACTATGAACACACAGCATTTTAGGGGTGTACTCGTTCTCTTTTATGAGCATATTTTCCAACCCTTATTATAACATAGCACAGATCACATAGCAGATCTAACACAAGAGTATGGCTTATTTTTCAACCCTTATTTTACCATATCAGAGACTACGAAACATAGCGGACATAGCACAGGGGGTGTATTCAGTTTCTCCACCCCTAATTGAACATAGCAGAAATTACACTGAGACTACGAACACACAGCAGACCAGAGAATACATCAAATTCATTCCCTTTTATGAGTACATTTTAAGGGGTGTACTCGTTCTCTTTTATAATTACTTTTACAACCCCTATTTTACCATAGCAGAAATTACATAAGATTTTTTTTCAACCCCTATTTTAAGACAATGAATACCTATGTAACATAGCGATTCGATACGCTCTTTGAACCGATTTGGATGAAACTCAGCATATGTGGGTTTTCAACCATGCTGAGTACGAATATCATACTTATTTTTACCTGGGTCCTTTAGTTTATGTGGCATACGCCCTTTCTATGACAATTTGAACCGATTTGGATGAAACTCGGCATATGGGGGTTTTCGAGCATGCTGAGTACGAATATCATACTTATTTTTACCTGGGTCCTATAGTTTATGTGACATACGCCCTTTCTATGACAATTTTAACCGATTTGGATGAAACTCAGAATATAGGGGTTTCGGACATGCTGATTAGGAATATTGTATTTATTTTTACCTGGTCCTATAGTTTATGTGGGATACGCCCTTTCTATGACAATTTTATCCGATTTGGGTGAAACTCAGAATATAGGGGTTTTCGGACATGCTGATTACGAATATCATACCTATTTTTACCTGAGCCCTTTGTATGACACTTAAAACCTAATATCTCGTAAACGAAGCAACATATTGAGGTGGTGTTTTCACATTTAGTAATTGGGCATCAACTACTACAAGTTCCAAAATAGTGGCCATCGAGGTCAAAGGTCAAACCAAATAACTCTTAAATGGATCCACATATTGAGGTGCTGTTTTCCAAATTTGGTAATTGGTCATCAACTAGTACAAGTTTCAAAAATAATGGTCATCGAGGTCAAAGGTCAAAACTCGAAAACGGAGCCACATACTCAGGTGCTGTTTCCACATTGAGTAATAGGTCATCAGGTACCACAAGTTCCAAAATAGTGGCCATCGAGGTCAAAGGTCAAACCAAATAACTCTTAAATGGATCCACATATTGAGGTGCTGTTTTCCACATTTAGTAATCGGCCACCAACTAGTACAAGTTTCAAAAATAATGGTCATCGAGGTCAAAGGTCAAACTCTCAACGGAGCCACATATTGAGGTGCTGTTGCCACATTTAGTAATTGGTCATCAACTACTACAAGTTCCAAAATAGTGACCATCGAGGTCAAAGGTTAACATACTTAAAACCAAATAACTCTTAAATGGATCCACATATCGAGGTGCTGTTTCCACATTTAGTAATTGGTCATCAACTACTACAAGTTCCAAAATCATGACCATCGAGGTCAAAGGTCAACATACTTAAAACCTAATAACATGAAAACTGAGCCAAATATCGAGGTGGTGTTTCCACATCTAGTAATTGATCATCAGGTAGCACAAGTTCCAAAATAGTGGCCATCGAGGTCAAAGGTCAACATACTTAAAACTAAATAACTCTTAAATGGATCCACGTATTGAGGTGCTGTTTTCAAATCTAGTAACTGGTCATCAAACACTATAAGTTCCAAAATCATGACCATCGAGGTCAAAGGTCAACATACTTAAAACTTAATAACATGAAAACTGAGCCAAATATCGAGGTGGTGTTTCCACATCTAGTAATTGATCATCAGGTACCACAAGTTCCAAAATAGTGGCCATCGAGGTCAAAGGTCAACATACTTAAAACCAAATAACTCTTAAATGGATCCACATATTGAGGTGCTGTTTCAAAATCTAGTAACTGGTCATCAACTACTACAAGTTCCAAAATAATGACCATCGAGGTCAAAGATCAACATACTTAAAACCTAATAACTTGAAAACTGAGCCACATATTAAGATGCTGTTTCCACATTGAGTAATAGGTCATCAGGTACCACAAGTTCCAAAATAATGACCATCGAGGTCAAAGGTCAACATACTTAGAACCTAATAACTCAAAACTAGAGCCTCATATTGAGGTGTTGTTTCCACATTTAGTAATCGGCCACCAACTACTACAAGTTCCAAAATCATGGCCATCGAGGTCAAAGGTCAACATACTTAAAACCTAATAACACGAAAACTAAGCCACATATTGAGATGCTGTTTCCAAATCTAGTAACTGGTCATCAACTACTACAAGTTCCAAAATCATGACCATCGAGGTCAAAGGTCAACATACTTAAAACCTAATAACATGAAAACTGAGCCAAATATCGAAGTGGTGTTTCCTGATCATCAGGTACTACATGTTCCCAAAATAATGATCATCGAGGTCAAAGGTCAAAACTCGAAAATGGATCCACATATTGAGGTGCTGTTTCCAAATCTAGTAACTGGTCATCAACTACTACAAGTTCCAAAATAATGACCATCGAGGTCAAAGGTCAACATACTTAAAACCTAATAACACGAAAACTGAGCCAAATATCGAAGTGGTGTTTCCTGATCATCAGGTACTACATGTTCCAAAATAATGATCATCGAGGTCAAAGGTCAAAACTCGAAAATGGATCCACATATTGAGGTGCTGTTTCCACATTTAGTAATTGGTCATCAACCACTGCAAGTTCCAAAAATAATGAACGCCCAATGAACCAATGAACGCGAATAACTCTTAAACAGAGCAACGTTTGAAGCGTTGTTTCCAAATCTAGTAATACGTCATCAACTAGTACAAGTTCCAAAATAATGACCATCGAGGTCAAAGGTCAAAACTCGAAAACGGAGCCAAATATCGAAGTGGTGTTTCCACATCTAGTAATTGGTCATCAGGTACTACATGTTCCAAAATAATGATCATCGAGGTCAAAGGTCAAGAAACCACATATTGAGATAACGTTTCCTCATTTAGTAAATTTGTGTGATCTATTCAATTTTGTACAAAGCATAAAAAAAGTGAAGAAGGAATAATTTGAGAACATAATTTTAACTAGCGCAGAATTTCTGTACCTTTTTGGGCTATTCAAAGAAAGCAAAGATATGCCATATTAACTAGCTGAGAATTATTTTAGCAAAACGAAGAAAGCGAACATGGACCATTTTACTCAAATTTGGATGGAGTATTTATATTTGTATAAACCAGAAAAATGAAGAAGGGTCCGTTTTGACTAGTTCAATATGATTACTTTTTCAACCCCTATTTGAACATTTTAACATAGCAGAAATGACATAAGCATGTCCTCAAACTACTGACCATCGTGAACAAAGGTCAAACTCGAAAGCGGATCCAAGTATTGAGGTGCTGTTTCCCAAATTTAGCAATTGGTCATCAAAAAAGTACTGACCATCAAGGTCAAAAATTAAAACTCGAAAACAGAGCCACATTTAGTAATTGGTCATCAGGTACTACATGTCCCAAAATTAGTGGCCATCGAGGTCAAAGGTCAAACTCGAAAACGGAGCCACATACTCAGGTGCTGTTTCCACATTGAGTAATAGGTCATCAGGTACCACAAGTTCCAAAATAGTGGCCATCGAGATCAAAGATCAACGTATTATTTAAACAAAACGAAGGCTAAATTTGAGAAGTGAACATGAAACCATTTTACTCAAATTTGAATGGAGTATTTAGCTTTGTATGAACCAGAAGAAAAAAGTGAAGAAGGACCATTTTAACTAGTTCAATATTTCTGTATAATTTTGTACTACCCAAATAAACGAAATTTTATTTTTGACCAATCACAAGAAAATCAAAGAAGGGTCATTTTAACTAGCCAAGCAGAAAAAAGAAAGAATTAACACTTTGTACTAACCAGAAAATGAGAAGAAGGATCAGCATTCTATACTTTTTGTGCCATTTATTTGGGGTGTCCTATTTCCTTTTATACCAACGAGAGCCATTTTTAACTGGCTCAGAATTTTATGTCTTTTTGTAAAATTTGTATCAAACCAGAAAAAAGCAAGGAAATACCATTTTAAATAGCTCAGCATGTTATAGCTTTTTGTGTTTTGGTCTACCCAATTTCCTGACCATGTTGTACTATTTAAACAAACAAAGAATAAATTTGTGTGACCTATTCACTTTTATAGCAAGCAGAAAAAGGAAAGAATACATTTGAGTGGCTTAAGCAAAGAAGGTCAATTTATACCTTTTGTGTTTGACCTATTGAAGAATGAATAAATTTTGTTTGCAATTAAAAAAGCGGAGAAGTCTACTTTCTGGACAAACCAGAGAAAAACAAATTTGTCTAACCTATTCACTTTTATAGCAAAGCCCCTTTTAGTTTTATACCATCCATGAAGGTCCATTATACCATTTTGTATTACTCTATTTTATTTTTGTAACAATTAGAAGAAAACAGCTCAGAATTTTATACCTTTGTGGTGTTACATTTTGTATATTTTGTGTCATCCAGAGAACAATTTAAATTGACTCTCCCTGACAATTCAGTTGCCAGACTCCAATGTTACTTATCTATTAAATTCTTAATATTACAGTAATACAAATTGATCCAGTTAACAGTTCAAGTTTTTCTATTCTTACACAATCAAATGCATATGCTACAGTACAGTGGGCTCAGTGTTCATTTACAGAATTAAATAATTGTTTATCTTTCTCTAAAATCATTTCTACTATTTTGTTGATATAATAATCACACTCTGTGATGTATTCATATACCAGATTAAATTTTTTCTCCACAGTATAAGTGTTCTTAATATTACAACCTTTAAAATGCTTCTTTAAATAAAGTTTATAGATTTTCTCTCTCATTTCACATTTAATTAAGATCGTCCACACCTTTTGCAATAATTCGTAATCATACTGCAGCAAACAGTTGTGATCTTTTTCATTCTCATTATGTTTAGAACATGCTTCACATAATAATACTGAATTTGGTGTATACTCATTAAATAATTGTATAACACATGTATGCCTAATACTTTCACTAGTACATCCGCACTCATTAGCTTCCAGTTCAAAACAGGTAATATTTGAAACACTGCCATCATCATTTTCCGGGAGTATTTCATCATTATATCTATTATAGCGTCTAAAATAATACACATCTTCTATTTCCTGTGTTGGATATATGATTCTCACTTTATCACGTAATTCATCTGGCAAATCGGGGTCAGACGGGTGAATTAACAGTATAGGTTTTTCGTTTTCACGCTGAATTTCTTTTTCTCTAGGAGAAACATAAAACAATTTCCATGCTAGTCATTTTTTCTGCTCTTCAGCAAAAACCAATCAAATAAATAATTTTATATATCTACAATAAAAACATTCTATGCATTCTCCGTGTTTAATAATATGTTTTCAAGGTAATATAACATCATGATGTTTGTTCTATTATTTTCCAAATATACTCCTAAACTTATATTCCATTATAATAAAATACATAAATGCAAAAATATATATTTGTCTTTTTGAACTTAGACGAGGAAGGAATTGAATCGTTGAGCAATAGGCGGACCCACACTATACTAGCAATACAACTGTTAAATATCTGGAGCAACATGGAACTTTGAAAACTTCTCTTACTTTGATATAATCTCTTCTTCTGCTGTGATTCAAAATGGACAAGTATGCTGTTATGATTTGTCGTCATTCATCAGTTTTCTTTAGAACGCTAATTGCTTTGTAGTCTGTTCTACACAATTATGACGCAATTCTGGTTGGTTAAATATTACGTTCAAATATGTAGTTAATGACACAAAAATATACAAAATGTAACACCACAAAGGTATAAAATTCTGAGCTGTTTTCTTCTAATTGTTACAAAAATGAAATAGAGTAATACGAAATGGTATAATGGACCTTCATGGATGGTATAAAACTAAAAGGGGCTTTGCTATAAAAGTGAATAGGTTAGACAAATTTGTTATTCTCTGGTTTGTACAGAAAGTAGACCTTCTCCGCTTTTTTAATTGCAAACAAAATTTATTCATTCTTCAATAGGTCAAACACAAAAAGGTATAAATTGACCTTCTTTGCTTAAGCCACTCAAATGTATTCTTTCCTTTCTCTGCTTGCTATAAAAGTGAATAGGTCACACAAATTTATTCCTTTGTTTGTTTAAATAGTACAACATGGTCAGGAAATTGGGTAGACCAAAACACAAAAAGCTATAACATGCTGAGCTATTTAAAATGGTATTTCCTTGCTTTTTTCTGGTTTGATACAAATTTTACAAAAAGACAAAATTCTGAGCCAGTTAAAAATGGCTCTCGTTGGTATAAAAGGAAATAGGACACCCCAAATAAATGGCACAAAAAGTATAGAATGCTGATCCTTCTTCTCATTTTCTGGTTAGTACAAAGTGTTAATTCTTTCTTTTTTCTGCTTGGCTAGTTAAAATGACCCTTCTTTGATTTTCTTGTGATTGGTCAAAAATAAAATTTCGTTTATTTGGGTAGTACAAAATTATACAGAAATATTGAACTAGTTAAAATGGTCCTTCTTCACTTTTTTCTTCTGGTTCATACAAAGCTAAATACTCCATTCAAATTTGAGTAAAATGGTTCATGTTCGCTTTCTCAAATTTAGCCCTTCGTTTTGTTTAAATAATACGTTGATCTTTGATCTCGATGGCCACTATTTTGGAACTTGTGGTACCTGATGACCTATTACTCAATGTGGAAACAGCACCTGAGTATGTGGCTCCGTTTTCGAGTTTTGACCTTTGACCTCGATGGCCACTAATTTTGGGACATGTAGTACCTGATGACCAATTACTAAATGTGGCTCTGTTTTCGAGTTTTAATTTTTGACCTTGATGGTCAGTACTTTTTTGATGACCAATTGCTAAATTTGGGAAACAGCACCTCAATACTTGGATCCGCTTTCGAGTTTGACCTTTGTTCACGATGGTCAGTAGTTTGAGGACATGCTTATGTCATTTCTGCTATGTTAAAATGTTCAAATAGGGGTTGAAAAAGTAATCATATTGAACTAGTCAAAACGGACCTTCTTCATTTTTTCTGGTTTATACAAATATAAATACTCCATCCAAATTTGAGTAAAATGGTCCATGTTCGCTTTCTTCGTTTTGCTAAAATAATTCTCAGCTAGTTAATATGGCATATCTTTGCTTTCTTTGAATAGCCCAAAAAGGTACAGAAATTCTGCGCTAGTTAAAATTATGTTCTCAAATTTATTCCTTCTTCACTTTTTTTATGCTTTGTACAAAATTGAATAGATCACACAAATTTACTAAATGAGGAAACGTTATCTCAATATGTGGTTTCTTGACCTTTGACCTCGATGATCATTATTTTGGAACATGTAGTACCTGATGACCAATTACTAGATGTGGAAACACCACTTCGATATTTGGCTCCGTTTTCGAGTTTTGACCTTTGACCTCGATGGTCATTATTTTGGAACTTGTACTAGTTGATGACGTATTACTAGATTTGGAAACAACGCTTCAAACGTTGCTCTGTTTAAGAGTTATTCGCGTTCATTGGTTCATTGGGCGTTCATTATTTTTGGAACTTGCAGTGGTTGATGACCAATTACTAAATGTGGAAACAGCACCTCAATATGTGGATCCATTTTCGAGTTTTGACCTTTGACCTCGATGATCATTATTTTGGAACATGTAGTACCTGATGATCAGGAAACACCACTTCGATATTTGGCTCAGTTTTCGTGTTATTAGGTTTTAAGTATGTTGACCTTTGACCTCGATGGTCATTATTTTGGAACTTGTAGTAGTTGATGACCAGTTACTAGATTTGGAAACAGCACCTCAATATGTGGATCCATTTTCGAGTTTTGACCTTTGACCTCGATGATCATTATTTTGGGAACATGTAGTACCTGATGATCAGGAAACACCACTTCGATATTTGGCTCAGTTTTCATGTTATTAGGTTTTAAGTATGTTGACCTTTGACCTCGATGGTCATGATTTTGGAACTTGTAGTAGTTGATGACCAGTTACTAGATTTGGAAACAGCATCTCAATATGTGGCTTAGTTTTCGTGTTATTAGGTTTTAAGTATGTTGACCTTTGACCTCGATGGCCATGATTTTGGAACTTGTAGTAGTTGGTGGCCGATTACTAAATGTGGAAACAACACCTCAATATGAGGCTCTAGTTTTGAGTTATTAGGTTCTAAGTATGTTGACCTTTGACCTCGATGGTCATTATTTTGGAACTTGTGGTACCTGATGACCTATTACTCAATGTGGAAACAGCATCTTAATATGTGGCTCAGTTTTCATGTTATTAGGTTTTAAGTATGTTGACCTTTGACCTCGATGGTCATGATTTTGGAACTTGTAGTAGTTGATGACCAGTTACTAGATTTTGAAACAGCACCTCAATATGTGGATCCATTTAAGAGTTATTTCGTTTTAAGTATGTTGACCTTTGACCTCGATGGCCACTATTTTGGAACTTGTGGTACCTGATGATCAATTACTAGATGTGGAAACACCACCTCGATATTTGGCTCAGTTTTCATGTTATTAGGTTTTAAGTAGGTTGACCTTTGACCTCGATGGTCATGATTTTGGAACTTATAGTGTTTGATGACCAGTTACTAGATTTGAAAACAGCACCTCAATACGTGGATCCATTTAAGAGTTATTTAGTTTTAAGTATGTTGACCTTTGACCTCGATGGCCACTATTTTGGAACTTGTGCTACCTGATGATCAATTACTAGATGTGGAAACACCACCTCGATATTTGGCTCAGTTTTCATGTTATTAGGTTTTAAGTATGTTGACCTTTGACCTCGATGGTCATGATTTTGGAACTTGTAGTAGTTGATGACCAATTACTAAATGTGGAAACAGCACCTCGATATGTGGATCCATTTAAGAGTTATTTGGTTTTAAGTATGTTAACCTTTGACCTCGATGGTCACTATTTTGGAACTTGTAGTAGTTGATGACCAATTACTAAATGTGGCAACAGCACCTCAATATGTGGCTCCGTTGAGAGTTTGACCTTTGATCTCGATGGTCATTATTTTTGGAACTTGCAGTGGTTGATGAACTATTACTAAATGGGGAAACACCACCTCAATATGTGGATCCATTTTCGAGTTTTGACCTTTGACTTCGATGATCATTATTTTGGAACATGTAGTACCTGATGACCAATTACTAGATGAGGAAACACCACTTCGATATTTGGCTCAGTTTTCGTTTTATTAGGTTTTAAGTATGTTGACCTTTGACCTCGATGACCATTATTTTTGAAACTTGTACTAGTTGGTGGCCGATTACTAAATGTGGAAAACAGCACCTCAATATGTGGATCCATTTAAGAGTTATTTGGTTTGACCTTTGACCTCGATGGCCACTATTTTGGAACTTGTGGTACCTGATGACCTATTACTCAATGTGGAAACAGCACCTGAGTATGTGGCTCCGTTTTCGAGTTTTGACCTTTGACCTCGATGACCATTATTTTTGAAACTTGTACTAGTTGATGACCAATTACCAAATTTGGAAAACAGCACCTCAATATGTGGATCCATTTAAGAGTTATTTGGTTTGACCTTTGACCTCGATGGCCACTATTTTGGAACTTGTAGTAGTTGATGCCCAATTACTAAATGTGAAAACACCACCTCAATATGTTGCTTCGTTTACGAGATATTAGGTTTTAAGTGTCATACAAAGGGCTCAGGTAAAAATAGGTATGATATTCGTAATCAGCATGTCCGAAAACCCCTATATTCTGAGTTTCACCCAAATCGGATAAAATTGTCATAGAAAGGGCGTATCCCACATAAACTATAGGACCAGGTAAAAATAAATACAATATTCCTAATCAGCATGTCCGAAACCCCTATATTCTGAGTTTCATCCAAATCGGTTAAAATTGTCATAGAAAGGGCGTATGTCACATAAACTATAGGACCCAGGTAAAAATAAGTATGATATTCGTACTCGGCATGCTCGAAAACCCCCATATGCCGAGTTTCATCCAAATCGGTTCAAATTGTCATAGAAAGGGCGTATGCCACATAAACTAAAGGACCCAGGTAAAAATAAGTATGATATTCGTACTCAGCATGGTTGAAAACCCACATATGCTGAGTTTCATCCAAATCGGTTCAAAGAGCGTATCGAATCGCTATGTTACATAGGTATTCATTGTCTTAAAATAGGGGTTGAAAAAAAATCTTATGTAATTTCTGCTATGGTAAAATAGGGGTTGTAAAAGTAATTATAAAAGAGAACGAGTACACCCCTTAAAATGTACTCATAAAAGGGAATGAATTTGATGTATTCTCTGGTCTGCTGTGTGTTCGTAGTCTCAGTGTAATTTCTGCTATGTTCAATTAGGGGTGGAGAAACTGAATACACCCCCTGTGCTATGTCCGCTATGTTTCGTAGTCTCTGATATGGTAAAATAAGGGTTGAAAAATAAGCCATACTCTTGTGTTAGATCTGCTATGTGATCTGTGCTATGTTATAATAAGGGTTGGAAAATATGCTCATAAAAGAGAACGAGTACACCCCTAAAATGCTGTGTGTTCATAGTCTCAGTGTAATGTCTGCTATGTTAAAATAGGGGTTGGAAAATAAGCCATGCTCTTTTATTAGCTGTGCTATGTATTTTCTGTTCTGTTGTGTGTTCATAGTCTCAGTGTAATTTCTGCTATGGTAAAATAAGGGTTGAAAAATATCCTCATAAAAGGGAATGAATACACCCTTGTTATGTTACGTACTCTTATGTGTTATCTGTTCTGCTGTGTGTTACGTAGTCTTATGTGTTATCTGCTCTTCTATGTGTTCGTAATCTTATGTGTTATCTCCTATGTTAAATAGGGGTTGGAAAATATGCTCATAAAATGGAACGAGTACACCCTTGTTATGTTACGTACTCTTATGTGTTATCTCTGCTCTTCTATGTGTTCGTAGGGGGTGGAAAAGTGATCATAAAAGGGAACGAGGCCACCCCCTAAAATGTGCTCATAAAAGGGAACAAATTCACCCCTAATATGGAGGTCGTAAAAGACCATGGGTGGACGGGGCGTGGGTCATAGCGTATCGTGGTGAGACAGTGGAAAATTGAGTCCTTGCTCTCAGGAGACCATGGAAAAAAAGGCGATTTTTCAGCTACCGGGGGTCAGGTGCCTCCCACCTACTAATAGCATTAAAACACGATTTTGAGAAGCTAATTTTCAAAAAATTTCCGGGGTGAACCCCGTACCCCCTGCTTCGATACCCGATGAATGAAGTACCGCGCAAGTAGCCGTATGAAAAGAAAGGTTGGTTCGGTTTAAGAGAGAAGGGCCGCCCGCAGGAGGGATGAATGGCGCAAGTTGTGTCATCGAGAAAAAAATTGGGGGGAATAAAAAAATTGGGGAAGAATTTTACTCTAATATCGAATAAGTAGTTTTGCTGTCGTCAGAATAACATTGGAACACGATGCGATTTTTTTTTTTAAATCTCGAGAATGAATCCCCCTACCCCCTGCTTAGAAACTCTATGAATGAAGTACCGCGCAAGTTGCTCTATGAAAGGATGGCGCCAAGTTCTGGTGAACAACAGTTAGGAACACTCAAGGAATCACTTTCAAATTTAGATTTGAAACTTGCCTATGTTGTCTGTTGAAAATTATAAAGTAGTTTGACATAATTGTGAGCTAGTGGTAACCATACAGACAACAGCCAAGTTTCAAATCTAAATTTGAAGTGAGCCAGTGAGTGTTTGTAACTGTTGTCCACCAGAACTTGGAGCCTATTTTTGTGATTTCAATTCTTTTTAAGGCTACTCGTACTTTTACAGGAATGTTTTTTGTTGGATATCACTTCTTTTTGTAGGCTAATTTCGAGGATAACATTTTCTTTTGGTATCAATCTCAATATCTTGTAACTTGCGTCTTACTTTTCATGTACAAGGGAATTATATCAATATTTTGTAAAGAAAAAAATAATACTACTAATTGTAAAAAAAGAATACCTGTGCCATACACAATGTGTAGAAGTTTTTATACCCTTCAATATCCTTATAAAACTTACTTAGTATTGTACACTACCAAGACTACTAATAAAAGTAATGTCATTTTTATAATTACTACTGCCCCTACTACTACTACAAGCATTCTATAATACTACCACAGGAAATAAAAACAACAACAAAAATAACAATTACTAGTACTATAAAAACTACTGCTACACTGGGCAATTGTTTTTAGAGGACTTGAGTTTTGAGGAGGGAAGAGATTATTAGTTTTGGGGGGGAGTGCGCCATCAGCTTTGAGGGGGATGGGCACCCCTGCATCTAACATAGAAAAATAGTCTATTTCAAGGTACTGTATGAACCAAATGACCTTTGTTTTGAGCAAATTGATTTTTAAAAACGTCAATTCTGATATTTTAAGAATAGATTGTCAAAATGTTCAGGTTATTTTGTTAACTGATAGATGCTTACAAGATTTATTCTTTTGTCTAAGAGCAAAGTCCATACAGAAATTTGTGAAAGCTTAACTGAACTTAAAAATAGAATTTCAACAGCATGTTCATAATACTTTCCGCAACTTTTATGTCGTTTAAGTTTTTCCTAATCATGTTTCAGATACTATCTTACATCTGAAGTAAATTTTACAAATTCATAGTGAGAGTTGTTTTACAGGTTGTTTGCTTTATAAAAAACAAACAAACAAAAAAAACTCTTTCAATAAGTTGAAAGAACTTACTGCCTAGAGTCGTGTGCGTAAATGTGACAGGTTCGTAAAGCCTGAAGAAGATACATGCGACGGACGCTCGCTCTCATAGAAAGGAACCACATTGAGACTCGGTGGTTAAAAGAAAAAAGAAAAAAAGATACAAGGACTTATAAAGGCAAAAGAAAACGATGTTCCTGGCCTGGCATCAGTGCTTCACTTCACCGAATTTGGGGAGTAATCAGATAAGATGGGTGTGGTGTGATTAGTATCGGTTGGCTACACAAACTAAAGCTGTCCTGTCCTTCTATATTATTACTTAGTTGCTTTTTTATCTATTTATTTATTCTTTATGTGCGTTATTTTATTTTCCTCTTCTTATGGTATTGAATGTTGTCAGTAGTAACACCTGTAAATCAATGGAATTTTGTATTCTTACTTTTTTTTATGTAGCTATTTATTTTTCGTATTTCAGGTTTTGGTTCAAACTGTTCGATTTAATTTTTGTAGAAGAAGACTAGACCTGAGGCGATACAAGGTATACTGTACTACACCTACATCCGTCAAAATGTTAGAGTTTAGTAACATGAATGGAAATTTATTATTGGTACCGATACTTCGGATGATTATACGTATAAATAACCACTGATACTAGTGGTGTAAGCAAAATTTCTTTTGTAGGACTCATGGACTTTAATTCATTCATAATATGTGTTAATTCCTGGACATGATTTTAGAGTATTTCGTAGTAATTTCCCATCCCTTTACAATATAATACTACTTTGTCTTTTTCTATGCTTATGAAAGAATTTAAAACAGATACAAAAACTGTTATAGTTTTTCTGCTTACATGGGACGCTTAGTAACATTTTTTTTTTCAGAATTTGTTCGAGTTTTTACTTATAGTTGTGCAGTAAATTCGAAATTCCAAGGGAGGGTGCTGTGGCTCAGTGATAGAGCGTTCACCTCTGGTACATGAGGTCCTTAGCTCGATCCCAGCCCACGCCACCGCGAAGTGAACTTTGTGGTGGACAAACATCATGTGCGTGGGTTTTCTCGGCTTTTCCCGTTTCTTCCCACTTTCTTCATTCCACCATTTCCTTCATTTCTCATTATTGTCTCCTTTGGCTTATCTGGCAAAATCGCGGGACGCAAAACTTAAAGATTACATTTTCATTTCGAAATTTCAAAACATTGCGTTAGCCCAGTGGGTCCCCCACATGATGTAGTGGATTACATGGGTAGGAGAGCCTTTAAAGTGTTAATTGTCCCCGATATTTCTATGTTTGTGTTCATGTTGAGTCCGGTAGTTCTAAATAGTTGAAAAAGAGAAAATAAGAGTCAGAAAGAGTCTTATATATATAAATGAAAGTGGTTGAGCGTTCATCTCTAGTGTGAGGGGTTCCTGTTTTTCACCCCAGCTCGCGTCAGGTAGGCTTTGTAGTGGCCAATCGTGTGTTTGGATTTTTTTCGTGGTTCTCACGTTACATTTATTCTCACCATCACCGTCTCCGTTAGCCCACACATTATAACTGTGGGACAACTTTAGAAAACGTTCGCAATGCTTTTAGCTTCCTTCTCAACCTTAGAAAGTGTTCCTAATGCTTTCAGTCTTAGTTCATTCTCACCTTAGAAAGTGCTTTCAATGCTTTTAGTTTCATTCTCAACCTTAGAAAGAGCTCCCAATGGTTTCAGTTTTAGTTCCATTCTCAACCTTAGGAAGAGCTCTCAATGCTTTTAGTTCCATTCTCAACCTTACAAAGAGCTCCAAATGGTTTCAGTTTTAGTTCCATTCTCAACTTTACGAAGAGCAACCAATGCTTTTAGTTCCACTCTCACCTTAGAAAGATCTCTCAATGCTTTTAGTTCCATTCTCAACCTTACAAAGAGCAACCAATGCTTTTAGTTCCATTCTCAACTTTATGAAGAGAACGAATGCTTTCAGTTCCATTCTCAACCTTAGAAGGAGCTTTCAATGCTTTTAGTTCCATTCTTAACTTTACGAAGAACAAAGAGCTCTCAATGCTTTTAGTCCTATTCTCAACCTTAGAAAGAGCTCTCATGCTTTTAGTTTCATTCTCAACTTTACGAAGAGCAATCAATGCTTTTAGTACCATTCTCAACCTTAGAAAGAGCTCTCAATACTTTTAGTTCCATTCTCAAGTTTACGAAGAGCAACCAATGCTTATAGTTTCATGTTTAACCTTAACAAGAGCTCACAATGATTGTAGTTCCATTTTCAAACATAGGAAGAGTAACCAATGTTTTGTCTTAGTCCTACTTCTTTGTTTTACCTACCAAACAAATTATGTTTTCCCTTCTAGTGCATTATACAAAAGCATTGTTTTACGGTTATTAATTGTTATTTTTAAATTTTTATTCAATACCCTGCAGTTAAATCCTAACTTCCTTAACTTATCAATATTTCATGATTTCATTATGAGCTTTCACATTTTATTTTTTAATAACCTTTCAATAAACTTACTACAATTTATTTATTTATTTTATTTTATTTTATTTTTTGCAAAAGGATATAAAGATCTCGAGCCTCCACGAAACCATTCTGCCCTCTATTAAAGTAATACCCATATTCGCAATATAAATACATTTGTAATCAATTGATTTTTACAGCAAAACGTTAAACTAGAGAATTGTTTAAGAAGGGTTACAATTTATGTACACATTTTGAGAATAGAAACAAAAATCCATTTGCATACATTTCCGAAACTTCCTAATTTGTTCGTGTTTTCTAAGCTCATGTGTATTGTCAATTCAATTTCAGCCATTTCACGTGTAAAACATGTTGTTACTTGTATTCAAAGAAAGAAAAAGAAAGTGTCAAAAAAGATCAGATCGTCTGAAAAAATGTATGAATAGTCGAAGTCAATATGTTTGTGCTCGTGTTTAATTTCATTCTTAATACATTTCAACATATTTTTTCATATTTTAAAAGCCAATTTGAAATTAAAAGATAAGCTTATTATTCTTGATTCGAAAGTTAATGTTTATATAACGAATTAACCAGATGTAAGTATATATCTTAAACTCTATTGAGAGCATCTCTGAGAATTACACCCTGTAGGGAATACCCCGTACACCTATTGAAAATCGACGAAATATGCACTTGTGTATGTGTGGCTCCCTTTACGCTAATAAGGACCACCATCCACAGATTCTGGAATTCGAAATATGGCCTCTTGAAATTTGGTTTTTTCGCGATTTTGGACAATCTTAGCTCTGAAACTATGCACTTTTCGCCATTAGGTCCATATGGACTTTTTCTCTTATTTTGATGTGAGGAATCAGCTCTTACAGTTCCTCTTAGAGTACTCTTACATCAGCTCTTACAGTATACCTGGTATATAGTAGAGGAAGAAAGCAAATTATAATACTTAGGAAGGGTCAAAAGTTAGAAATTTATTTATTTTTGAAGCGCCGAGATGGATGAATTATGGGATTCATTTAATAGTCACCACCGTGTCTCTATTAGAAGTTTGAATTTGTAATTTCTTCTTTTATTTCTTCTTTCATTTTTCATTTTTCTGACTGTTCTCATTTCAAAAGAATGGAGAAGCAGCTGCATTGTACAAACTTCTGGACGATGAGGAGTACTCTCCCTTTGTAATTCCTTTGTTGCCTAACACGGTTCCTCGAGCACCCATACTTGATGAAAGATTAAAAAGAAAGAAACAGAAACCCAAATAAAAATAAACCATAAAGAGAAGAGGAGAGAAAAATAGCCAGAATATATTTATTTTCATCTCTCTTTCATCTTTATATACAGGGTCGCCCTAAAGTAGGTATACAATCCCGTAGATATCAGCTCACTGTATTTTATATCATTTCTTGTTGTTATCAAACAGGTAGACCTTGTTTCTTTATTGTTTGATCTTAACGTCTTTTTACTTATATCTTAAGCTCGGAACAGCCGAAGCAAAAAACCCATGAAGTAGAAAAAAAATGAAATGAAATTTTGAATTTTACGTCCCACGGTTATGCCAAAGGAGACGGTGATGATGAGAGATGAATGAAGTGGTGGAATGAAGAAAGTGGGAGGAAACGGGAGAACCCCGAGAAAACCTACGCACACGGTGTTTGTCCACCACAAAGTTTACTTGGCGGGAGCAGGGTTTGAACTTGGAGCCCCAAGTACCAGAGGTGAACGCTCTACCACTGAGCCACCGCGGCCCCACCCTTAAACTATAATGTTATACTTGATCAATGCAGGGGTGTATATCTACTTTTGGACCACCCTGAATATATATGACTGCAACAGAACTCAATTTCTGATTTTGCTCGTTGTTTGTTTCTTTTTAGTTTGAAAATTATAAAATAAATAATTAATAAATTAAAGAATTATATATAGTATGTAAATCACACGACAAAGTTAACCACTATTCGTTCAAAAAAAAAGTTGTAACACATGCAAGTAGGGTATTTGAATATGTAACAAGGGACAGATCTTTTTAGTATCCGTAAAGACTGACGGGGAAAAGATTATGAAAACAAGAGTAAGATAGACAGCATAAGGTATTAAAAAAAGAAAGAATGCACCAACCTTGAGAAGGCGTAACATCTTGTCTCATCTTGACCATGACTTGCACAACAGGTCATCCTCAACAGCTACTCCTGTGCAAACAACGTGGGCCACTGGAAAACCGACGATGATAATGTGGTATGCATCATTTCCCTTGAAGAGACGTGACAAAGTGCCAGCATACCAAAGTCATACAAGGAAGGTTTAGTTGGAGATGCAAAAAACTAAAAGCATTTTTTCTGACAAGAACGCAAAGTGTCGTTAATTGTGGGTGTAAAAGAAAGGTCGTTGACAGATGTACAACCAAACTGTTTTTTTATCTCAAAGATCAGATGATTGTATGGACGTGATCATGCATATTCTAAGCTTTGATGCGCGCATACAACGTACAAGAAATAGCCTACAAAATATAATAAGAATACACAGTGGCGGATGTAGTCCGAGACCAGGGGGCGTAGACTCCCAGTTTTTTGAGCGACAAAAATAATTTAGACTGTTTTTATGTATTTTTGAAAGTTTATAGTAAACTTATGATATACCTATCATAGTTTGGGTTGTGGCTGCTCCCCCCGTTTTTATCTTCTAGATCCACCACTGGGAATAGCATCTTGGTATGTCACTATTCATCTCAGTGACGTCGAAAACTATGAATTGGACATTAATATAGGTTGTTTTCGATTATTTTTACATGTCACAATCCATCCATCCCTCGCTCTCACTCCCATGTTGATGGGAGATGAAATTCGGATTTAAACGGTGCCGAAAATGTCGGTATTCATCTCAGCGACCCTGAAAACTACGGATTGGACATATCGTCCTCCTTTTGGTTTATTTTTATTCCCTTCCCCTCATCCCTCATTCTCCTTACCGAAAATATGGTAAAAATCTAAGTTAGACCAGAGTTCACTCATGTACCAAATTTCACAATATTAAATCCCCACGTTAAGCGGGTTTGCATATCCAGGCTCCTAACTATGAAAACATTTGCGCTCAGTCCAACCTCAATCATTTCACGAATTCAACCTGTTTTACGTATGTTATTAGGACATATTATCGATTGTGATTTATTCTAAAAACACTATTATACATTGCAAGAGCTGTAACGTCCAAATATTTACTGAGAACTCATAGTCGTATCGGAATAAACAAAAGCGAGTATGGAACAGTAAACTACTTTCACAAAAGGCAAAAGAAGATGTGCAAAGGCATACAAAGCGGTCGAGTGGTTTGGGTCGATATACTATCAATCACATGTTTGTGTGTTCAAACCCGGTAGCCAGTTGTTTCTTTTTTTTTAAGTGCCTTCCTATTTTCATCCGGAGGCTGAACATATTTCTTTGAGTAACTCATTGAAATCTTCTTTCCTTCAAATTCGATTAGAACGGAAGATTATATGAATTGCGAATCTTAAATCCATAGTTTAAAAAATGAATTATACTCACTACTCCATTATCCTCTGATTTGTAACGAAAAACTATTTATAAACAGTGATGACTGCAGAAAATTATCCTCGGGGGGAATTTCAATATGCGGATGGAGGGCAAACATTGGTAGTCCACATTGAGCAGGATCGAATATATGGTCCTGAAGGCGGAAATTTCTTAGCTCGAGAGGGGTCTCAAATTCTCCCTCAGATCACGTCCTGAAAGCATCATTGCTTAAAAGCTTTACGTAACAAATATAATATTACATTTGTTTCTCGTTCTACATTTTGAATTGGTAAAATCATAACTTATAGAGGATTATAATAAAAGCATAAAAATGATAATATTAATCATGTATAAATTATCCTGTAAGTTACCAACTTTGGGTCAGATTAAAACTCAAATATTTGTTTTTTGATTACACTTAGAAGTTGTCCTCTCTATATAATCCTGATTGGAAAGAAATGTTTAACACTAATTAATTAATCAATATTTATACGAATATTTTTTTATTTTACTATTTTTACTATTCAATATTATATACACTTCATTTCCAAAATAAAAATATCGAAAATGTATATTGTACGAGTGCAGATTCGCAAATAAATGATTATTTATCATATATATTGGTCTCTATTCGAAATTCTATTTAATGGAATCCGACAGGAACACAGACAGATACATCGAGAACAGGTGAAAAAAAGAGAGAGAAAAGCGTTGTACCCGGCGGGGACTCGAAGTAAGTTTGAATGGAGCTTTATAAGCCGAACGTCTTAGACCACTCGGCTATGGTAACAACTAGTGAATGTAGCAAAGGCTTTGAGTAGTAGTTCTTATTACAGAATAACATTTTCTATTGCCTAAAATTTAAACCTAATTTACTTTGATATAATATATCTACTAATTTGTTTCATGAACACGTATTCGTTACTTTGATGAATGATGTATGTTGTTGATATAGATTCTGTTACACGTTCTTTCGTAAATATTATAGAAAGTATCAGGGTTATTTATGATCTTTTACGGAAATTGACTGGCGCATGCGCAGTACACAGACAGTTCAATTGGAAGGCGAGGAAGGAAATGCTAACACACTGTTAGAATGTTTCCCTCGCAAGCTGTAGTTCCCAACCGAGGGACGGCGGGACGCACTTCCTCCTCCTGGGGTGGCGTGAAGAGTTTACGAAGTCCCTTCGTTGTGTTATATTTCTTGAATGGATTATACACAATATCCAGTCACATCTTCTACACATTTGGAAGTGATAAATCCTAGTATAAATAAACCGTCCTCCACACACAGTGATTGTTGCTTTTCGAAGATTATAAACTGAAACATTTTTTATTTCAATAGAATATAAAAGTTTCAATGGGAGGGGTTATAACCCCCTCAACCCCGTGGGTCTTCGATATATCACCGCCTAAACTGTAACTTTCAAGTTAGAATCGAAAAATGGAGACATGTGACGTATTAAATATATTTTTAGTTCATTATACATTTTCATAAATAAAATATCCACAATTACAATGACAGTAAATGCTAAGTAATTATTGTAAATCTTTGTACTTTAATTTTCCCTCTTTCTTCTCAACTGAGCTTGAAAAGTGTAAAAATGGGAGGTTAAGAATTTCAAATATTACGTATATTTTAGCGTATTAGAAAATTGTATTTAATAGAATGCCTTAGTCAACTCGGCTAATGTGACTAGTTAAAATATAGTAAGTGTGTTTCATGTTCAATCTTTTGTTACAGTATGACATTTATTTTGTATTCTCTGAAGTTTAGGCCTATTTTGGCCTGATGTAATAGTCTGTTGAAATTGTTTTATGTTTACGGTATTCTTTACTTTGACGAATGATGTTGTTAATATAGGTTCTATTACGTATTCGGTCATAAATATTACAGCAATTGTCATGATTATTTATGATCTTTCATGAAAATTGACTGGTGCATGCGCAGTAGAAACAGAAAGATGCACTTTACCGACATTTGTCATGCACGCCAGAACGCAAATTTCTAACAGGTTCTCAAAATGCCTCGCTCTAAAGGTTGTGGAGAACTGTCTGTTTCTCTGAGAGGAGAAATCATAGGCCGAGCAAAAATGGGACAAACTGTGCCTCAGATTGCTAGAGATCTGGGATGTGACAAGAAAACGGTAAAGAAATGAGTTCAGCGACATGAAGAAGGTGGTGAATGGTTCAAGTCTCGGTCAAGAAGTGGAAGGCCAAAAGTGACAACTGCAGCTCAAGATCAAGCTTTAGTTACAGAAGTAATCAACAGACCTCTACGCCACACGTCAATCCTGTTGGCCAATCCAGAGATTGTTCTAACGAAACAATAAGAAGAAGATTATTGGGGGCCGGTCTACACTGTTCAAGACCCGCTAGGAAGACTCTCCTGACTGAAACTCATAAGGCCAGACGAATGGAATGGGCACAGAATAACATAACCCAACCTCAGTCATATTGGAACTTAGTCATCTGGACCGACGAGAAGGTTTTCAAGTCTAACCAACAATGCAGAGTTATATTGTATAGACCGCGCGGAACCAGGTATGCTAAACAAACTATTATCAGAACCTCTTGTTTAGGACGAATATCAGCACACTTTTCGGGATACATGACGGCTGCTGGTCCTGGAGATTTGGTTGCGGTGACTGAGAGAATGAACAGCAGTGTTTACATTAATATCCTCGAAAATACGTTGTTACCGTCCTTAGAAAGAAACTGTCCCGAACAGGAAGAATATATATTTATGCATGACAACACACATCCCGGCAAACACAAGAGTGTCTAAGTGAACATCCAGAGTTAATTTGTATTGAGTGGCCCCCTCTATCCCCAGATTTGAACCCAATTGAACATCTGTGGGCCTACATGATGCAAGAATGGGAAGAAAGACGTGAAGAGAGAGACGAAACGTTTCTTCAAAATCATGTTATGGAACTGTGGCAACATTTTCGTGACACACCATCGTATTGCTATCTAGTATCCCCTCCAGACTTCAAGAAGTTATTGACCCTGGAGGTGACTAAACGAAGTACTAGTGTGTTATTTTTTGTGTAAACATTTATTTAAGTTTCATTTATTTATTCTATTTTTTCAAGAGAAATACTTTCGTTCTTCATTCTTTTACAATAATTACTTAGCATTTACTGTCATTGTAATTGTGGATATTTTATTTATGAAAATGTATAATGAACTAAAAATATATTTAATACGTCACATGTCTCCATTTTTCGATTCTAACTTGAAAGTTACAGTTTAGGCGGTGATATATCGAAGACCCACGGGGTTGAGGGGGTTATAACCCCTCCCATTAAAACTTTTATATTCTATTGAAATAAAAAATGTTTCAGTTTATAATCTTCGAAAAGCAACAATCACTGTGTGTGGAGGACGGTTTATTTATACTAGGATTTATCACTTCCAAATGTGTAGAAGATGTGACTGGATATTGTGTATAATCCATTCAAGAAATATAACACAACGAAGGGACTTCGTAAACTCTTCACGCCACCCCAGGAGGAGGAAGTGCGTCCCGCCGTCCCTCGGTTGGGAACTACAGCTAGCGAGGGAAACATTCTAACAGTGTGTTAGCATTTCCTTCCTCGCCTTCCAATTGAACTGTCTGTGTACTGCGCATGCGCCAGTCAATTTCCATAAAAGATCATAAATAACCCTGATACTTTCTATAATATTTACGAAAGAATGTGAAATAGAATCTATATCAACAACATACATCATTCATCAAAGTAACGAAAACGTGTTCATGAAACAAATTAATAGATATATTATATCAAAGTAAATTAGGTTTAAATTTTAGGCAATAGAAAATGTTATTCTGTAATAAGAACTACTACTCAAAGCCTTTGCTACATTCACTAGTTGTTACCATAGCCGAGTGGTCTAAGGCGTTCGGCTTATAAAGCTCCATTCGATCTTACTTCGAGTCCCCGCCGGGTACAACGCTTTTCTCTCTTTTTTTTTTTTCACCTGTTCTCGATGTATCTGTCTGTGTTCCTGTCGGATTCGATTAAATGGAATTTCGAATAGAGACCAATATATATGATAAATAATCATTTATTTGCGAATCTGCACTCGCACAATATACATTTTCGAGATTTTGATTTTGGAAATGAAGTGTATATAATACTGAATAGTAAAAGAGGTAAAATAAAAAAATATTCGTATAAATATTGATTAATTAATTAGTGTTAAACATTTCTTTCCAATCAGGATTATATAGAGAGGACTTCTTCTAAGTGCAATCCGAAAACAAATATTTGAGTTTTAATCTGACCCAAAGTTGGTAACTTACAGGATAATTTATACATGATTAATATTATCATTTTTATGCTTTTATTATAATCCTCTATAAGTTATGATTTTACCAATTCAAAATGTAGAACGAGAAACAAATGTAATATTATATTTGTTACGTAAAGCTTTTAAGCAATGATGCTTTCAGAACGTGATCTGAGGGAGAATTTGAGACCCCTCTCGAGCTAAGAAATTTCCGCCTTCAGGACCATATATTCAATCGTGCTCAATGTGGACTACCAATGTTTGCCCTCCATCCGCTTATTGAAATTCCCCCCGAGGATAATTTTCTGCAGTCATCACTGTTTATCAATAGTTTTTCGTTACAAATCAGAGGATAATGGAGTAGTGAGTATACTTCATTTTTTAAAGTATGGATTTAAGATTCGCAATTCATATAATCTTCCGTTCTAATCGAATTTGAAGGAAAGAAGTTTTCAATGAGTTACTCAAAGAAATATGTTCAGCCTCCGGATGAAAATAGGAAGACACTTAAAAAAAAAAGAAACAACTGGCTACCGGGTTTGAACACACAAACATGTGATTGATAGTATATCGACCCAAACCACTCGACCGCTTTGCATGCTTTTGCACATCTTCTTTTGCCTTTTGTGAAAGCAGTTTACTGTTCCATACTCGCTTTTGTTTATTCCGATACGACTATGAGTTCTCAGTAAATATTTGGACGTTACAGCTCTTGCAATGTATAATAGTGTTTTTAGAATAAATCACAATCGATAATATGTCCTAATAACATACGTAAAACAGGTTGAATTCGTGAAATGATTGAGGTTGGACTGAGCGCAAATGTTTTCATAGTTAGGAGCCTGGATATGCAAACCCGCTTAACGTGGGGATTTAATATTGTGAAATTTGGTACTAGAAATGATCAAGATCGGTGCAGCGGTCTCGTCTAGGAGGAGTTAAATGTTAAGTATCATTAAATTGATGTCAATCTAATTATAGATGTTAAATATTGATCCCAGTTAAGCTTGCCGGGTAAGTGAATGTTCTATCCTCTTAGCTACATACCCTTCTTATGTGCTAACATCACAATTCAGTTATAAAGTATTTCTCAATGGTCCGATTAGAACGAGATTTGGCAGCATTACATTAAAATATCGATTATTGCACTCAGGCGTGCACCTAAAAATTCTTATTAGAGAGGGGGGGGGATACTATAAGCCACTACGTCTATGTAGTATTGAACGGGTATTATTATGCACCAGAAAAGACGATAAGAAATTGTAAAATTGTTCCACCTATATTTTCAGAAAAGAAAAAGATAGAACTAGATTGTTTGTATAAGAGAAAATGTACACTTGAATTATAAGATCAAATTTTCATACTACATCAATCATTTCCCTGTTAAACAGGTATACTTTTATTGAGAAAGTGTACAAACATATGTTGACTAAGGAAGTTTTCAGTGGGGTTCGGATCTAGTGGACTCCTCCCTATCGGTGCACCCCTGATTGTACTAATGAAGTAAAAGCCAATATTCTTCCTTATTCGAATGCTTCTGTACAGTTTATTATAAATAGAACAAGCAAATGGTTAATGTACAGTATACATCCTTTCTGTTCCTGTAGCTCCAGGTTCGATCTCAAGTAGAGGCTCTCTTGTTTTAACATAAACCCGTGCTTGGTTCGGATCTTACTCAGTAACGATATAGGTCCCGACTCATATAGTTCCTGTACTGAAAAGAATTTAAAAATTAAATAAATTACTCATATATACAAGAGCTTCCTCGTGGTTGGAGATTTATTGTTTTTGCGTATATGAGATAGAACCCTGAGTTTGTGTATTTTATGGTAACGTTCACTTTTCCTATCCCTCCTAATGCATATTCGACAAAGAGAAAGAATAATCAATTCCAAACAATAAGTGACAGTGTAAGATGTAAAGAACTTCCATCAGTAAATTATAAAAACTAATTAAAAAGCAAAATTATATATTATTGGAGATGCTGGGCATCGATCCCAGTACCTCTCGCATGCTAAGCGAGCGCTCTACCATCTGAGCTACATCCCCTTACAACTTTTAAACCATAAATTCTGTATATATCAGTTACATTTATAAATGCTGCATTAAACTAGAACAGAAGGCAATGTAACTTGTTTACTTTCACTTAATGTTTACATTTTCCTCTTTTATGTTGCCACACCCATAATATTTGTGATGTAACGTCATCTACCCGCAAACGCTTGAACTATTAGTGTAGATAGGTTTATATTTTTTATTTATTTATTTATTTTAGGACTACGGTTCTGGTTCCTTTAAATGGTCTTAGCGGTTTCCATTTGACACGGGAGACAGAGGTCCGATTCCAAATGGGAGTGTATTATGTAGTGGAAAGTTGATAAAAAATATTTGTTGTCTTTGAAGATACTTCTCGTTTACTAAACTTTAAACCAGAGGTGGTTACCCGCCTTGATCCATGATCAGGGCTTCCCTAGTTCACCCGAGACAGTTTAGGATTTACGTCATCTGTTTCTCCACAAAACTGCAAATGTTTCGATCTTTCTCGGAAGCATAAGTTATTATCGTTTGTGTGATATTCAAAAATTTAAAAAAAAAAAAAAAAACTTTTATTAGTTATCGATATTCAGTTAGTAGGAATAATAATTTATCTTCCCTTCAGGAACGTACCGGTACGTAGACATTTATTTTTGAGGGGTTAAAAGCTTTTCCAGGGTTCAAATTCAATATGAGGATAAATTATATTAAAATTTGTAAAATCAAAAATTGGTCGAAAGTTACAGAAAATTCGGAATTTCAAGGTAGGCCCCCTATTGTATTAATGAATGTACAATATTTGGCATAATTTGAATGCAATTTGTCTTAAAATTCTCATATATATACCTTCTGCATCTGAATGCTCCCCCCCTCCCCAAATTTACAGAGAAATCGGCGCCCTTGGCTACGACTATACTGTGAATTTTCATACGATATTCCGGTTTTTAGAATAAGTTTTTATCTTGTGTCCCGGTTTTGTAGATGAAAATCTGACCTTATTAATGTCATTAATGATGAACTCCCACAAATACATCTGGCATGTACGCCCAAAAAAGCACTGTTTTGAACTTTGTTAATGATCCTGTTCTTCTGTAGTACTTGAGAAGAAATTGTATTCATTGAACAATGCACATTACTTGGTTATAGGGAACAGGTATAAAAATGAAATGAAACATTTCAGTCTAACGTCCCACCGTTTACGCCCTTTAGGCTATGGGAGACTATGATTAAGGCAAGTGAATGATGATGGAAGAATTGGTGGAATGAGAAAGTGGAAGTATCCTGAGAAAACCTACGGACACAATGTTGTCCACCTCAAACGTACTTGCCCAGGATCGAACCAGGAACCAAAGGTAATAGCTTTACCACTGAGCCACCGTGCTATAGGGAACAGGTGTAGTGAGAAGAATTAAAATAAGACTGCAAGTTATCGAAGTATTGTAGAGCACTGATGATTTCAGAAGATTTCCCCGAAGAGGACTTTTAATATGAGATGTGATAGTAGTTCTGCGAAATTACTGGAGACCCAATTTGAGCACATTCTTAGATTTGCCCCAGGGTGAGGAAGAGGAAATTTCGTTTGGCTTATTTTGACGTATAGTATATTATATACAAAGTTTTTGCTTTGTAATCTATTAAAAAAAAAGCTTCGATTATTGGAGCTTTGGTTGATATATTGTGTTTATAATGTGATATTCACCACTGTTTTGAAACTATTTAAACAATCTTACTTACATTATTTATCGTAGCTTCTTTTGTTTATATTTTTCATTTTCGTTTGAAAGAAAAAAAAGAAAAAGATATAGTATTAATTTTCTGTGACCTTCGTTGAGGTCATTAAGGTAGAAAAGGAGAGTGCAGGCTGTATTTTTTTTCGGGTCACTTGGCAACATTGAATGCTTCCTTGTGGGAGGAAACTGAGCTGTCATTCATCTCATCTTCTGGAGGTTAAAGGTTAACATAATACATCGCTTAACCACGTGCCCTTGTATATCAGTTTACCAACACTTACAGTCCGCTCTTATGTACCGAATACATGTTCTATTTAGGAAAAATAAGAAAAAGATTGAAGAGTTCACACCAAAGATAATTATACCATCTAATGTGGAAACCCTTATACTTAAGAATTTAAAAATTATTTATAGTTTGTACATTGCAAGATAACTGCCTCACATTTAATTCAATTTGAGGTGTTATTAAAAATATATATGTGTATATGTAGGGATTCTATATGAAGGTAGGTTATATTTGGATCATGCAGTATTACTAATAAGCAGACATTGAATTTTTATGCACTTGAAATTCATGAAACATGCATGCAACTATACCGTTAAATGTGTTAAAATATGCACTAATAATGCAAGCAATAAAAGAGCATTTTCAAACATGCAGCAAAATTCTGACAAAGTTCTGTTGGTGAAATATAACATCGAAAGTGTACTTTATCTTTCAGGAACTTCGTTTTAGAATTTATTATTCTTTTTGAAATAGACTGCTACCTTTTTTGAAACGAAAATTGTGAGATTAAAATAAGCATAAGTGATATGAGAACACGATCTTTAGTTTTTTTAAAAATTACATTTGCGTTTAAGAGTGCATTTATTTTACACAAATTAATACAAGCCTCACTTTTCTGCACATTTCCACTGTAAAAGGAAAGATTTTCGTTTTTAAGGATTTACCCAAGGATGTTATAAAATAGAGGATCTGCCCATACGTATCTTTATCATATGAACTCAATGAAGCCAGGAAACAAACTAGCATCGTCTAAGCCGGCACGTGTTATTGGTTACTCTCGTTTCTGCCATGATTGTTGGCTCGAAACATTGCGATCTTAGTGGCGCGGAGTGGGCAGAGTAGATGTGGCGAAGCTGTGACGTATTGCTTCACGGATTTGTTGTATGGGCAGATCCTCTATTTTATAACATCCTTGGATTTACCCCTTTCCGTAATTAGCCTTACAGTTTATCACAAGATGCTTCTCTTCATTTTTTAGTGTCAGTTGTGACATTTGTAGCCAGAAAATGACCTGTTAACATCAATAGATGTTACTGAAAAATAAAATTAAAGAGAGGAGCAAGTTTAGTATCTATATTATCTGGCAAGTTGAAACTTAACCCTTGAAGGTGCTTTCCCATGGCTTCAATTGTTTTGTATTCGGAGTTTCTCGCAATAATATCCATCAGTTTCTTTTCCATAGAACGCCCATATTTACTAGAAACCAGAGGTAAAAGTGGATCTGAAAAGGTGGGCATGACGCCACGTTGTTCCCGGTGCTTATCTTTGCCCATTGTTTTTTTTTTTTTTTTTTTAAGAAGTGGAGGGACGCCATAGATATTTTTCGAAGTGGGGTAACTACGTCTCCCCGCGTTCTCTCTCACTTTTACCCCTGCTAGGCACTAAGCAGCATTTCCCTCGCCTTTTGTTTCTGAATTGATGTCGACACGATATTACTATATCTTTATCATTTTCAGATTTCTCATAATAGTTCAGCAGTTGTAAGCGTCTTTGCTCTGCTGATCGGTTGCTAACATTATTGGTCCTCTATAAACTAGCCATTCTTCCATCCTTCCATGCAAAAAAAATAAATAAATAAATAAATAAAAAATAAAAAAATAAAAAAAAGCTGTTATGTTGCATAGATATGTAAATCATTGAAAATACAAACTAGAAACTGGATTTATTACATGCTGTAAGCATAATCTGAAATAAAACTTATTGAATATGCTGAATATGCTCTTAAGAGCATATAAGCATATATATATATATATATATATATATATATATATATATATATATATATATATATATATGCTCTAGCCTTTGAACTATGCATTTATATGCACTATATTGTTGTTGTTAGAAACCTCTACTAAGTTTAACAGAGATGCATGTAAGCAAACAAAATATGCATTTGCATAAAAATCTGATGTCTACTTATAAGATTATACTGTTAATATGTATGCGTCCGTTACACCGTACGATAATTCTTGAACGAAAGCGATTTTTTAAAAATTTATTTATTTATTAGCTTGAGCGATTATCTTGGCTGGGTTCGTTAATGGAGTCAATCGTTAACATCTTCACGTGTGTTAGTGATTTTAACTCTGGCTATCCATATCCCATTTTTACTATTGAAACAAAGATGCTAGAAGTTAACACATCGCGCCGTTAGATGGCACCAAATATCCTCCAGCTGTTGACATCTACCGAACAAAACTTGAAACTTGGCGTGATCGTCCTCGTCACTGTCCATCAGAGTTTATTTATTGTTTCTTTCATTAGTTTATTTTGCCGCAGTGGCCCCACGTAGAGTAGTCGCGAGCGCACCGAAGGCGAGAGCGGTCCCGGGTTCGATTCCCGGTGGGGCCACTCGGTTGAAAAAGTGTACAATGCTTTTTCAGGCCAGCTACCCTGAATGAGGTTTTTCAGGGTTTTCCTCATTCCTCATTCTGGGTTTACCTCATTTATAGGTCCAAGACCGCTTCCTTTCTTCCCTTTCCCAGGATAGTGTGCTCGCCAAGGGACGTCATCCCTCAAATCTTGACGGGCTAAATGGCCTTTGATCCCGAAAGCCCAGAAATGTAAAATCCTATTTTGTCGCAGAACTAGGTGCAACACTAAGCTAGTAAACCATGGATTTCCGTTAATAGGGATAGGGATTTCCGTTAATTAAACTGGAAACTTAATTAAAGGAATAGGCTATGAATTGTTGTTGTTTACTTGTTGTAGTTTCGAGACCCCTTTCAGTACTACAGCTATACAAGACGTACACGTACGGTTCAATTGGAATCTGAACCACCATAATGCGTTCTATGCTCTGGATCATGCACATCAAAGACACGTGCCAGCAGGAGAAGGCAGATACTAAGAACACTGATGATGGGCACAAAGAAAGAAAAAGAAACGATTTTTAGGTTTTCAGTTTTGAAAAACCAAAACAATTTTTAAAATAAAAACTTGGTTTTCAATTTAAAAAAAAAAAAAGTATTTGACTTCAAAACAAATTCGGTTTTATATTAAAGCCAGTTTCGATTTTAAAAGAGATACGGTATCCTATCAAAACATTTTTGCTTCGTTATAACTTGTTTGGAATTCCGTACTACTACGAACATTAACGGATACCGGCTTTAGTGAAAATCACATTGGTTTCAGAGGGAAAAAAACTCTTTTGGCCGAAACTTTTTGTGAAAACTAAACTTTTTTTTTTTTTTTTTTTTAGAGAGAGAGAGAGAACCGCAACCGGTTTTAGTGAAAAACCGAACTAATTTTGAAGAAAACCGAAATGCCGGTTTTCGATCTTCGTATTTTCTAGAAACCAGTTTCCGTTATATATACTTTTGGGCCAATCTGTATAAATTTCTAATTGTAAGATCTTTGGATGAGAGACCGGTAAATACTGTTGCTCACGTCACAAGATGAAGAATAGTTCGAGTCTCCTGGGCAACACTAGCTCATCCAAGTCTTAGATCTAACGACTGTTTTAATATTACATGACTCACAGTCTATAAATTATCAATTGATAAAGTGATTCTACAAACATAATGAAGAGCATTTATAAACTTTTAAAGAGACTCGTTACACAATATACTCCAATATTGAATATGGTTTTTAACCAGTAGCGCAAGCAGAAATTTATTTCGGGGGGTCCAAACTCAATATGAGGGCATTTTAAATTTAAAATTTCTAAAATTGCCCCTAAATTTAGACTAAATTTACACAAAAGTCGAAATTTCACGGCGGTCCGGATCCTCAGGACCCACCTCCTGCGTACGTTCCTGGTTTTAACGTTGTTATATCACACCCTTCGTGGATTTTTCGTAATGCGGAATGATTCTGATTACTTCTACATGAAATTAAGAAAAATTATCAGGACCATTTTTTTTTTACATAAATTTCGAAAACGCGAAGGCAAACAATTAGTTTCATTTCATAGTGTGAACCAGTGGCGTATTTAGGGGGGGCTTCCGGGCTTAAGCCCCCCCCCCCACCGAAATCTTACTTACTATAGTAAAAGTATATGAAATATCTTGCAGAATTTTCACATTTTCAGGCAAAGCCCCTCCCCCCCACCGAAAGTTAGCAAAGCCCTCCCCGAAACAAAATCGTAAATACGCCACTATGTGAAACTAAGGTAGATTTTTCCAAGCTATGAGAATTCAATACTCAAACTTGAAGTAGTCCTAGTACTGTGCATCTATATTTCTTGTTTGCAATAGAGAAATATAGTTAAAGGCAGAACCTGTACCTCAAACGCTGCATCCATACAGAAGTCAGTATTGAAACCGCAAGTTTCAACCCTTTCCGGTTTTGGTCAAGTGTTTCGGGTTCTAATGATATGTTCTCTTGACATTCTGAATCTGCAGGGAATTGCTTATCGCTATCTAATACAATTTTTGCTCTATGGCGATAAATGTTGAAAAACGAAATATTTAATTTGAATCAATTCCAGTTTGAAAAGAGAGTTAATGGAGGAGATGGAAGCTATGCTTGGGAAGCTGAATCAATTGCAAAAACCTGTATCTCGATATCCAGATGCAGGGCAGTAAGTTATGGGGTGGCAGGAGGGCAACTGGGCCCCTGGGAAGCTCTCCGCCGTTCGAGAGGGGAATTTTAAGATTCCCCTCCCACTAAAATTTTCTTGCTCCATATGCGACACGAACATGAAATTATAAATGTAGCATCAAACAGGTTCACTACATTACATAAACAAAACAGCACACAAAAGGTAATGTCTACTATTATGGAGCCTAGAAATAATATTTATTCGTATCGATTTAAGATTTATCAATATTGTCCCCTTAATTAATTTGTCATGTATGGAATGGGCTCAGGAGCGTAACTAACGGCCTCACAGACCTAGCCGTGCGGGAGGGCCCACAAGCTCCGGGGAGGCCATAAACAGTAAGAGAAATATGGAAAGAGGGGGAACAAGAATTATAAAAACAACTTTTTCTAGAATGCCCAAATAAGTGTATTAATGCTTGCCCCCCCCCCTCAATTCGATTCGAGTTTCGAGTCGAGTCAAAGGTAATTTTCTCGAGTCGAGTTCCGAGCCAAGTCACTGTATTTGAGGTTGACTTTCGAGTCGAGTCGACTTGGATAAATGGCTCGCTCGTTCGTCTCGTTTTAACTCGTTTTGAAATCATGACCTGATAGAGTGGAAAGCGAAAGCCATGAGAACTGTAAGCAGTATTGTGGAATATTTTTAGTGTTGCTCACAAGAGGGGACTCTGCTCGCATCTCGTCTCGTCTCGATAACAAGACGATAATAATTTTTATAATGAGACAGCCTCAAATGTCGGGAGCACCAATATAAGTATACACTGTAGTTCTTACCATCAAGGCTGAGACCTGCACGGTCGAATTTTTTTTATTCCAAGCAGAAGCCCAATTCGGGTAGTGATGTTAACTGGCTGGGCTCACTTTAACTGAGCGAACAGCTAAAGCCACCTTGGTTGGGACTAGCCATCGTCTCGGCTCAATTGAGCCGATGGCTCAAGTCAGCTTGGTTGGGATGAGCCACGAACTCGGCTTATGTGAGCTATCGGCTCGAGCCAGCTCCGTTGAAACGAGTCCATTGGCTCGGTTCGACTCAGCTCAACTGAGGCAATGGCTCGAACTGACTGAGTTGGAGTGAGGAATCAGCTTTGTTCGGTTCGAGTGAGTCATCGGCTCGAGCCGGCTCGGTTGGGTGGTCTGTTGGCTCGGCTCACTTCTCAGTTCGGCTCGATAGTGAATGAACTGTGAGCCGAGCCTGTCGAGTCATTGACAACCCTAAACCTGGGCCGAGTAGTTTTGGACATGTTTGGCCGGCCGAGCCAATAACTTGTAACAATTTTTGGTTCGAGCCAATACTTGCACCTCCGGAACTCAAATCCAGAACCTCGTGAACTATGTCCTTGCCTCCTGAAGACTTCTCGACGACCAAGATCGGCTGTCAACTATTTTTTAGTATTTAGATACAAACTGCCTATCTTTCATGGTTATACACGGAGTTATAATAATAATAATGGTAATAGCAACAATAATAATACGTAATAATAATAAGTTGCAGTAGTAGTAGTAGTAGTAGTAGTAGTACCATTGATAATTACATTGTCTATGGAGAATACTTGAAAAGAGTACTTGAAATTACACATAGGATTTAGCTCGAATTGGCTCGTTTTAGCTCGACTCGACTCGAAACTCGACCCGAATTCGAGTCTAGTTGGGAGAAATTTTTCGAGCAGAGTTCTCGAGTCGAGCTCAAAGATTGTTTCGAGCCGAGTCAAGTTTCAAGAAAACCTCTCGAAGTCGCTCGTGCGCATCCCTACTAGATGTAGCATTGAATTATCATATCTTCAATAATAATACTGTAATAATAATAATAATAATAATAATAATAATAATAATAATAATAATAATAATAATAATAATAATAATAATAATAATAATAATAATAATGACTATATTCTCATAAACCATATGTATTTTTAGGAAAACTTTTGTATACCTTGTAGTGCAGAATTAAATCTTACCAACTTAGTTCTTACTCAATAGTTACTTTGTGCTTCTACGATTAACGCCTCTTTGTTATATATGTAATATTTGTGGTTTATTTCTGTTAATAGCTTTCACCCCTTTCTCCCGGGAACCACTTGTCTGGAGTAACGGACGGACATTGCACTCTTAAAAGGCCCCTTAAGGTGTTGCTAGTAAATAAATTCCACTAAATAAATAAATAAATAAAAATCAATTTATAAATTTGAAGATTGTGGTAGCAGTTCCTAGCTACACCAGATAAGCAAATGTAATATATTCGCTTACAGTTGTGTTGTTTGTAATCTACTATCTGGCTACATTGGCAGAAAAATGGCGCCAAAGAATAATGGGAGTGAAAGAGAATAAGAAGAACAAACAAAAATCACCTGCTCCGTTGGCAGCTATCAAGATTACATGTCTGTTATGTCATGAAAAGTAATTTATAAACTTGGCGAGCCCTGCTTCACCATCCTCATCATCATTAACGTTATTCATTAGGCTTTGGCGGCTGATCTCAATTAAAAAGCTTCGTTATGTAGAAAACAAAGGACTCAGTGATTAGTAACACTATATTTCACATCTTGTATGTATCTCCTTGTCATAAAATACGGGTGTGACGACTGGTTTGTCATTAAGTGCTTTTAATTCAGAGTCTTGTTACTAGTTTCTTGAAAAGGATGCTTTTAGAATAAGCGAACACTCAACATTTCTTTCTTCTAGTGAAAGAAATAAGGTTTCCTGGGCACAGTCCAGGGGTGCTTACAAGACGGTTTTAGGAAGCAAATTGCATCAATGAAACGACTGGAAGGGGAACAATTTTTCATTTAAAATGTTAAAATGGAAATTTGTAAATTTAGGGGAGAATGCTATTTAGAGAGAAGAATAGTAGTTTGGGGGAATGATAAAATAATGAGGAGAAGGTAAATTTGTTGGAGAGATGGTAAATTTCGGGCTAGAATGGTAAATTAGTGGGGGAGAAGGTAAATTTGTTAGGGAGATGATAAATTTCGGAATAAAATGGTAAATTGGGGGAGAAGGTAAGTTTGTTGGAGATATTGTAAATTTCGGGATAGAATGGTAAATTATTGGGACAAGGAAAATTTGTTGGTGAGATGGTAAATTTCAGGGCAGAATAGTAAATTAGGGGGAGAAGGTAAATTTGTTAGAGAGATGGTAAATTTCGGAATAGAATGGTAAATTAGTGAATAGAAGGTAAATTTGTTGGAGAGATGGTAAATTTCAGGGCAGAATGGTTAATTAGTGAATAGAAGGTAAATTTGTTAGGGAGATGGTAAATTTCGGAGTAGAATGGTAAATTAGTGAATAGAAGGTAAATTTGTTGGAGAGATGGTAAATTTCTGGGTAGAATGGTAAATTAGTAGGAAGAAGGTACGAGTAAATTTGTTGGAGAGGTGGTAAATTTCGGGATAAAATGGTAAATTGGGGGGAGAAGGTAAGTTTGTTGGAGATATTGTAAATTTCGAGATAGAATGAAAAATTAGGGAGAGAAGGTAAATTTGTTGGATAGATGGTAAATTTCGCGATAAAATGGTAAATTAGGGGGGAGAAGGTAAATTTGTTGGTGAGATGGTAAATTTCAGGGCAGAATAGTAAATTAGAGGAAGAAGGTAAATTTGTTAGAGAAATGGTAAATTTTGGGCAGAATCGTAAATTTGGAGGGAGGGTTACTCCCAAGCCTTTCAAAGGTAGATCCCCCTGGGAGAGTCTTTGGATTTTATTTTGCGCTCTCAAGGAATTTCTCTCTCTCTGACATTATAACATGTCCCCTCTACAATTTCTTTCTATACAGTTTTACTGTATGACTTGCCTCAGTTTTACCTGTGTACTACATTTCTTTAATTTCATTACAAGTGAAGGCTGTTGAGAATTTTACTAGGAATAGAGGCTGCATCATATTTCAGAAGCGCTAGTTTCCCTATTGCTGCCGTTGAAAAGTTTCAGGAGAGTTGGCTGGCACTTTAGCGGTACAAGAACCCTATTAGCCCATTTGGCAGGCCCTACATAGGCTTATTGGTCAGCATTGGTCAGAAGTTGAGAATTGAAAAAAAAACTTTTAAAAATATGTGGTTCTTCGTTATTTACTGTTGGCCAACTACCAATTTAACCAACAGCTTAATTCTCGCACTCCTATTATTAGTTTAACATATTTCCTAGAAGTTACATTAGCAATTAGGTTGATTGGTAAATATTCAGCAATGCATCCAAATACAATGTAGGGCCAACGTTGGCAGTAGGCTTAAAAGCTAACTGTTTCCCATTGTTGAGCTTACTGTCTGTGCTGCTAGGAAAATAATCGGTAAGGCATCAAAATACAATGTAGGACCAACGTTGGCAGTAGGCTTAAAAACCAACTGTTTCCCACTTCTGTCTGTGTTGCTAGGGAAGAGGTTTGAAAAGTTTGGACGACAGTTAGCGCACATATTCCAATTAAAAGTTTAACCTAGGTTTGGAAAGTTTTTGATTTACAAAACTTAAACTTTAAAATAAATTAGCTTTGTTTCGGAATGTAAAACTAAAATAGGCTAGCAAGATATTTCCAGAATGAGGGCATTGTAGGAGGGCACGAGTTTGAAAATCAATAAGATTGCTCTTATTTGCAGTCCATAACCGGGTATATGAGGGTATGGAATATCCTGAGACCAGCGAGGAATCCGGGGTCCTCACCTGGAAAATTTTAAATATTGACCCTCCTAAAAGTGCAGGGTAATTTTGAACGAAAATGGAGTTTTTTCATAGTTGAAAATATTTTTGAATGAGACCATGATGGGTATCCAGGAAGATTCTACTCTTCATTCAACGAATCTTCTGATCCTGATGTAAACATTGCAGAATGGTATTACTCCGCCAGTCATCGGATGATTGGCTGTCGGTCAGCGCTTCGTTCGAGAAGCACGTGCTTGTACCATGCAGTTTACAAAACAATACCACCACGAGAAATATTGTGATCTTGCAGACGAAACGATTAATTTCAAACATGGCTATTTTGCATTATAAAAGCAAGAAATAATTACTACATATTAAAGTTGGAATTTCTGTTTGTTTCCCTACTCGCGATTAAAATAACAATAATGCTATTTGATGATTTGATTGTGGTTTTAAAAGTAAACAAAAGCGAAAAATAAAAACATGTTAACATACCTATTGCGAATCTGACATGGGTTGAATCCCTTCCATATCCGTGTCCTCGCTCTCACTGCTACTGGTGTCGTCAACAACATTTATAACCAAACGGTCAACAACTGAATCACAGATCCCATCCAATTCTAAGAATTTTTCCTCCTCGCCTACGACGTGTTTAATACACTCTTGCCACTTATCAGCTGTTACCTGCTCCAAACCCTTTTGAACCAAGCTCTTAACTTCCTTGATTTTGAACGTGGTATTATTACTTCTAACATAACCCTTGACCTGACTCCACACCAACTCAATCGGGTTAAAGAAACAATGGTAGGGAGGGAGTCTTAAAACAGTGTGGCCAGCGTTTTCTGCCATACTGTCAATAATATATTTATCATATTTTGATTTTACATTTGCTGCTTTTATCACCTGAATTAGCTCGTCTTTTATCATGTCTTTTGCGTATGGTATGTCTTTATTTCCCATCCATTCAATAATATCGTTTTTGACCCACGATCTGTTTGGAATGCGCTCTGACTTTACACTGTGATATGGCGCATTGTCCATGACAATCACACTGTTAGGTTCGAGTTTCGGCAAAATGTTTCGAAACCAATTGCTAAACACATCACCTGTCATCTCATCATAATAATCCCCCGTTTTGTTGGATTTAAAAAGCAAGACCCCTCCCTCCAAAAAACCGTCTTCACTTCCAATATGTAGGAGAATCAGGCGCTTCCCCTTTCCTGTAGGATTTTTCAAGCCGGTGCTCAAACCTGAAAGAAACGCTTGCTTTCTATCTTTTACACTTGAGTCAACCCACACTTTTGTTGTCGTATGACCTTCATTGACCCAAGTCTCATCAAGGTAATATATTTTTTTTACCTTGTTGCCTGTAGGAACGAATTTTCCTTAGGTATTCCCTCCGCCAGTGTACTATATCTTCACGATCAATGATTATTTGTTTTCGATTTCTGCGGACAAATTCGAACCCGATTTCACACAGTAGAGTATAAAAAGTCGTTCTTTTGAAATTAGGTAAATCTGTATCGCTGTTTACAGCGGACAGCACTTTATTGATTGTTGGTGGTTCATTTCTCACATAAAATTGATGAACTTTTCTACGAATAGCAGTTCTTACAAATTCATCACACTGAACTTCCAATACTGGTTTCTCACGTCTATGTTTCTTCCCGGGAGTTGACAGTATTCCTTTTTTTAATCTTTCACTGCGAGCACCATTAACACTAAACACAGACACACCAGTAAATTCTGCAGTTAATTTCACTATGTCTTTTATGGCTAGCGTTGGATGTTTTTCACACAGCTTATGGAAAACATTGAGAACAATACGTTTTTCACCACTACGCAACGGTTTACCCTGTCGATGTTTTACATATTCCCCGCACGCGGCCATATTGTAAACTGTAATTCGCGCGAAGGTGGAGCAAAGCCACTTTCTGCACATGCGTATTCTCTTTTATTGCATTAATTCAATTTAATTCTTAGATATATTGTTACTTCTATTATTTAATTGTAAGGAAATTGCATTTCTAGAAGGAAATTGCTTTATAAGAAACAAAAACATTTTAAAAAGAGCTTACTTGATGATGGACTATTTTCTTCTACCGCATGGATGTTGATAGGCTCTGTAACCAATGAAATAAAGCCATCACCACGTGTATTTGTTTACATTAGGTACTGAACGTTCCTTGAACGAACTTTAGTGTTCTAGCCCAACTATCTTATTTATCATCGCGCCATTCTGAACGCTAACCTGTGGAGTTACAGATTTTAAAAGGAAAGATATCAAATGAAGTTAGTTAAAGAACAAAATTTTGAGGGCCTGGGACATTATGTCAGATACCATATCGGTATTTGCCAGATTTGATTGAGAAAAACCCAGGAAAATCTCACTCAGGATAGTTGGACTGAAAAAAGCTTTTTACATTTTTTCGACCCAGAGTTCCCAGTGTTCCGACCCGACACTGTTCGTACCAAAGCCGACAGCGTTAGCGATGCAGAGCTATCAACATATCAATGAAATAGTCTGTGTTATAAATTTATCAAAGGATGCGCACATGAAACCAAACACATATATTGTGTGAGTATGTAGTTTGTTTTATGTTCATGTATAATGTATAAGACCTAGCCAAACGTATTGTAACGACGGAAAACAAAAGTGAAAGTGGAAGTTATTATGTTTTCGTGTCAGGTCATATACAATATGAAAGGTTCTTTGAAACAGAATTAATTGCGGGGGATGTAGCTCAGATGGTAGAGCGCTCGCTTAGCATGCGAGAGGTACTGGGATCGATACCCAGCATCTCCAGTTGCTTTAATTTTCATTATTAAAACCCTTTTTTGTGTTTCGAAAATTATAACTATGAAGAAGAAACTTTAATCGTAGTTATGGAATGTATTACAGATTGTATTCCCTTTTAGCATGTGAGAGGTACTAGAATCGATACCCAGCGTCTCCAATTAACTTGCCTCTATCCTCTTTAAAACTATAAATATGAAAGAGAAAGTACATTTTAAGGGGATGTAGCTCAGATGGTAGAGTGCTCGCTTAGAATGCGAAAGGTACTGGAACGATACCCAGCATCTCCAACTAACTTCATTTTCATTGACAAAAAGACTTTCTTTTCTTTCGTAAACTATAGTTGTAAAGACTAAACAGTAACTGTAAGGGGATGTAGCTCAGATGGTAGAGCGCTCGCTTAGCATGCGAGAGGTACTGGGATCGGTACCCAGCATCTCCAATTAGTTTTACTTTCATTACTAAAAGTATATTTTGTGTTTCAAAAACTATAACTATGAAGAAGAAAGTGTAATCGTCATAAGGAATTGCATACAGATAGGAGTGCTAATTTTAGATTTTAAAAAATGAAATGAAATCTTTCAGTTTTACGTCCCACGATTCTGCCGGTTAGGCTAAAAGAGACTGTGATGATGAGAAATGAATGCAATGGTGGAATGAATAAAGTGGGAGGAAACAGGACAGCCCCGAGAAAACCCACGAGCAAGGTGTTTACCCAACCACAGAGTGCTAATTTAACTTGTAGGAGGTACTAAAAAATGGGTACTCAGCATTTCCAGTTACTTTTATTCTTTAATCAATTTCTTGTGTGTTTAGATATTTATAGCTTATAGTGAAGTCCGAGTGTCCGCTTAGTTTGCGAGACATATTGGGTTCGATAGCAATCATCTTCAATTGAGGACCGTTGTTACAAAATTAGTTTCTTTTTGAATAATCAACAATAACAATAATAATCAAAATTTCTTTTCTTATCAATTTCTTTACATATCAATATTGTCTACATGGTCAATGTGAATATTTTTGGTGAGAAACTTAAGGATCACTCTTCCTTAACCTCACAATATACTAAAATTTGAGGTGTGTATATATATATATATATATATATATATATATATATATATATATATATATATATATATATATATATATATATATATATATATATATATATATATATTCTAATATCATTTTGAAATATATATCTATATACTCGCATATAAAAATCAGTGTAACAATCTTTACGTCTGAACTTCTTCTAGACCGCTGGACCGTTTTCCATTATTTTTAGCATCTGACTTGACCCTTTGCCTAATTTTGGATTTTATCATGTTACATTGATCAAGATATATATTCTAAGGGAAGAAAGGAATGTTCAAATTTATGCGAAACCATTAATATCTCACGATCTACTCAACTTAGAAAGATCAACATTATATATCAACTCTTCATTTAGAATAAATGGACCTGTGACCCAACGTTTATTTTTTTAATATTCCCGTTTAAAGGGTGTTATATATGCAGGGCCGGATCGAGAATTTCTTGATGAGGGGTGCACCAATAACCACCACTACATTTGATTTAAATTTTTAAGTTATTAAATGCCTTTAGGCATCTGTGGTGTGAATGAATCCTTTTCCTTCAACCTTCAGAAAATCGACTTAAACTATTGCTTTTGCAAAACTTTTTTTTTTTTTTTTTTTTTTTTTTTGCTCAAACGGACACATGATAGCAGAAAGTATCGGAAAATGTTGCTTTTTCACTGCTAGGTTCTCATTTTTTATAGTGTATATTTACAGTGAAGGGGGGTACATGTGCTCCGGTGCACCCCTAAATGCGGCCCTATATATATATATATATATATATATATATATATATATATATATATATATATATACTACATATATACAGTAGCAAAGGTTGGTTGCCCAACATACACTCTAAACTACGTTGGGTCAACAAATTTTTCAACTTTGTTTCTGCAATTATCAATTCCTAGCCATACCGACAGTTCGTCTACGTTGGGCAACCGTTTCCCTATGTTGGTCATTATACTGAATACCCAATAAAACCTCACACATTTTGATCGTCTGTAGCGCTGTCAGTGGAGGGGCGAGAGGGTAGGAGAACGTAGTTTCCGCTCACTACTCTCCTGCCGTCTTTAGTTGTCATCTTGGTTTGGTCATAAGCTCATCGCTCGTACGCAGTTCAAGTACTTTTTTTTTTTTTTTTTTTTTTTCGAAAGCAGCATGTCTCTATTTACAACGCAAAGAACTTTTCACTTAAAGTTTGTTGTTCCACGTAATGAAAATGTCTCTGATCGGAAGATCATCTTGCAGTAGGTGGAGAATTTCCGAACCAAAGTAACCACTTTAGACTGAACTCACTAAAACTCACGCTCATGACATCAATTCTACCTCACGCTCACTCGACTTTACTCTCACAACACCTTTTCAACCTCACGCTCTCATCATGATTGGAACTCTCACTCAAGTGAGCATGAGTTCTGAACTCATGAGCGCCGACTTCATGAGTTCAGGCACTTTTGTTTAGAACAATGGTTCAGCGTTGAAAAGAAAAATCATGTGGCCCCCCTAGAAGTGCTTGTACGTTTAAGAATATTGATGCTGTGAGAATGTCCAAGAACTTAAATCATGCTTAAGGAGATATTTTAAGACATCAACAGCCATGTGAAAACATCATGCAAAATGCCCAAGAAGATGATGTTTTTGTCTAGTAAAAATGTACATACATTTCCATTTAAGTAATTGTGTAAACAAACAAAATTTCCCTATTGATTTCATCTTAACTCAATTACAAACTATTTCAATAAAATTTTATATTTTTTAAATAAACAACTTTCTATCTTTAATATCTTTTTTTTTTTGTTTTATTAACTTTTAAAAAATGGTAGGTTTCTTTGGGTCACTCTGTACCAAATATGCTGCTAAGGTAAATACATAGTGAACTTTCAAAATAAATAAATAAATAATTTCCCCCAAACCGCCCCTTTATCACTTAATATTCCACCACTAACAGTGCTGAATACATTTTTTCTTAATTACGAGTTTCATTGTACACAAAATTTTGACCCTCCTGGGGAAAAAAATACATCGGGTGTCTTTGTATACATCTGTTATGTCCATATTCCCCCCCCCCCTCTATTTCTCGGCAGCATATACATTTGGTAATGATCATTTTACACATCCGCGCCGCCGCTTACACTCTGTACTGTGATGTCAAAATAATCCAATTGAATGCTTCGAGGTAATTTTAAGAACTGACACGTGTGTTGTGTATGAGTTATTTACATGTACAGTATGTGTAATGAATATTAACGACAGAAGAGCTTTCTTTTTAGTTTTTTTTTAAAGTTATATATTTGCTCCTCACACAGACACACGCACACAGTATGGTGACGCACAATTATGAGTGTGAGAATTGATTGGATGCGGTGAAGAATACCTCAGATACACGCAACAATAATAAAAGAAAAAAGACCCATGCGTGCGAGTGATACTATTCGTCTTTAGCGGTGCTCTTTGGCGTCAAGGACCCCCTAGAGTTGTTTTATCCACCTACACGGTACTAGTACCTTCTGCGTAGCTTGAACATGGACGTTACAGAGGAAGGGTTCCGTTATTCTCTTATGTCTTGCTCTTAAAATGCAGCTTACAGTGAATATTCCCTTATTCTTGAAATCTACACCCGATAATTTTAAAATCTCAGAACAAACAACATTGACTTGTTCAGATTGATTATAGTCCATCACGTAACACTTTATTACTATTATTATTATTTTAAGGTATTCCCCAAGGATCCATTTTGTCACATGTGTCCGATTTCCCGAAAATTTTCTACTTATTTCTCTTTACAGATGGTATTATCACACTTGGATGTGGCAAAACAAGTAAAAATATTAGTGGTTTCTTCGAAATCGGGATGCTATGGACAAGTTTGTACGGCTGGCAGTTGTTGGTGTTTGAATTAACCATACATGAACACAAACACGTCTCTTTCTTCCACAAAGACGCAGGAGTAACGTTCATTGCAACCTCTCTTTACATAGTCTTTTATGTTTCAAAGAATCTGGATACACTTAATAAATCAGTGAAATATCTTGATATTTCTTTTTGACACCAATATAGCATGGAATCCACTCTTTGAAACTTTGATACAACCAACCAAAAAGGCAGAATAAGTATTCAATTGGGTTATTCAGATGAATGATATCATATTACATACATTATTTTCATAAAGTATTCCCAAGGATATGTTTTGTCACCGATGTTGGTATCCTTTATACACTATAAATTTGCTTTTTTAGGTACACTCATGTCCAAAATGATTGTCGCATATCTATAACTATGTTTTTGTAATCATATAATTTGATAATGATTTTCATGATACTTTTGATACTGATACTATGTGTATAATTGAGAAATTTATATTTGTGATAAATTTCATAGGAAAAGAATTATAAATACGAAAATTACAATGAGTAAAAGAAAATTTTGCTAAATGGACAAAAAAGCTTTATTTTCGTTTTATTGTTCTTATTTACTGCTCTTTTGACATGAAATTTGCCACATACATGTCTTTGCCGATTATACACGTACTAACATTGTAAGAAATACTGGGCAAATTTCTTATCAAATTATATTTCTACAAAAACATATTTATAGACATGCGACAATAATTTTGGACATGAGTGTACATACCTGAAACCTTCATACCAGTGTTAGTTTACACACTTATAAGACATAATCCACTTCTCTCATATAAACAAAAATCCCTCCATCTTTCCTCCCGACAAATTTTACCAACGGTTAACATTACTTGAGCGCTGTAATTTAGTCGAGTGGTTCCCAACCTTTCTTGACTGACGACCCACTTTACTGAACACTCACGGCATCGCAACAAACTTATTTGACATTTAATTATTAATAGTCTCATATATAAAAAGTAATATTGTAAGGTTATATGTTTCTATGAAGTAGTAATTCTATTTAAACTTTCATGACCCAGACCATGGGGCTGCGCGACACACCGGTTGGGAACCACTATCTTAGACTATTACATGTTTCTTACCCAAGTCTACCCACATCTTATACGATCAAATAGATTTTTCTTCCATCCTATGTCATCTTAAACAAGTTCGGGGAAAGTACCTAACTTGCGTTTCTCATCTCAGCATTCCACACTACTGGATACAATGCATCTTTTGCAATATATGAGAAACTATCATTCTATAATATACATTACGTATATTTTTATATTACACTCTTTACAATTAACCACTGATCATATCAATTATATAAATTTCCATATTTATTATTCTCACCCACTGCCTTCTACATCCGTCCGCTCCCTCTAAGCTGCCTGCTCAATCAGCCAAAAAATGTGTGTACCTGTCATAACGAATTTGCCACTAGGTGGCAGGTCCTACCATGGTCCTACCTACCGTTTGATAGTCAATCCTGTTGCGTTGCAGTTTGACATCTGTACGTACACAATACATGCTAATAAAAAGAATGTAAAGAAATTTAAATGGTTTGCGTAAAAGAAATAATATGCGGTAGTCATTGAAGAAGTAGAAAAAAATATTTGTTCAAATAGAAACACATTTGTTGATGTTACGGCTGAGGCACAAAAATGAAAATACGCTCAATCATATATTGGCCTAAATAGAATACTATATACAATTTTATGCTTTCGTATGAAGGAACTCTGATGCTATAAGCAAGAGTGCCGATCCTGGGGGCGGGGGCCCCGGCCCCCCGCATTGTACTTATGAATATGCGATATTCGGTATAATTTGAATGCAGTGACCTTAATCTGACAGTGACCTCTAACCATGACACTTAATTGACGCATATTTGGTTGGCTTGGACATAGAATCATACCATACAGCTTTTTCTTTGTTATCACTTCGATTTACGTTTTTTCAGGCTCTTTCAGAATTTAACATTGGAATCCCATAAGGAAAAAAAAATCGAAATTTGATCTTTGACCCTATATCTCTTCAACCTTCAGTACAAGTGACATGCTTCTATGGCGAAACAAAAATTATGTCTTTCGTCTAAAGTTACACCAAATTCCACGGCTTTACCTCATACCACTTTTGCACAGTGAACAAATGAAATTGACACACGAATTAATCAACACTGTATATATATATATATATATATATATATATATATATATATATATATATATATATATATATATATATATATATATATATATATATATCATAAGGAAGTTTAAACCCCAACACTAGTCATTACTAATACAAATGTGAAACACAAAGAATTGTACCTTTTCTAATAAACTTTGGGCTATCGCAAACCACACCACAACATGTTATATAGATTGTTTTTACTCTAAGCCAAACTGTACATTGTTTTAATATTAAAATTAGTGTTGCCCACGATTTGTTTTAAAATTAAAATTAGTGTTGCCCACGATACGAAACAGCAACTGTCTATGAGAAACGAGATGACAAGGCTGTCTCACAATATAGCAACAGCTTCTTGAGATGAGGTAGCTTAAATCTTGTCTCGCGAGCAACAATATCCAAAATATACAAGTGAGTATCGTTTCAGACAGTGAAACTACAGTAGACTTCCAAGCTATGCAAATTGAATACTATATTGAAGACATGGAGTATATTCTTGGAACTGAATCGATTACTGAGAAACGTTTCGCAAAATCTCTTATCATTTTTGCTATATGAAAATCAACATTGAAACTGGACGTAGTACTGAATTTCTTCAACTTCCAGTTTTACTAAAATATAGGGGTGCAGAGGTTATTTCCCTGAGGCCATGAATCAATTTCCGAAAACAGTTTGTGGCTATCTATCACCGTTTTGAGTTATAAGCTTTACTGTTGAAACCGGAAGTGGTCGATTTCAACCACTTCCGTCTTAAGTAGAAGGTAGTCCAAGGAGATGGAAAATATTCCAGGGACACTGAATCGATTCCCGAAAACTGCATGTCGATAGCTCTTGCCGTTTTTGCTCTGATACCTGTCAACCGAAGGACATAGCCGTTCTATAAGACTGCCAACACTTATACATAGTATAGTTTGGAAGTCTAATACTGGAGATCTTTTTCATTTTATAACTCCTCGTCAATATACCTCATTGTTCAACTCATCAAATGTGGAGTACACAGTTAGTTTAATGACTTAGAGAGTTTCGTATATGGAACTGACAAAGGCTTGAGGAAAAAACGGAAAATCTAGTATCCCTCATGTATACCCCTATTAATGTTCTTACGTAGTTCATTATCGGATGGTATTTCATGAAATAACACTCCATTGTATTCCAACTTGCCTTTTCTTGCTTTGCAGAATGATACCCAACAATATAAGACCATTTTCTTTTCTAAACTATTGGAAAAGCGTGGTCATTCCTATGCAAACCATAAGGATTTACTCACAGAAAATGGGCAGTACGTGCTGCACTCTAGCGTCGAAATTAGAAAACAAGCGTTCACGCGGGAGACAATGGTTTTTGAAAAGAATGAACAGGCAGGTAAGTGAATCGAGGAGGCGGTGTTCTCACCATATATTTATACAACAAGTAGAGAATTAACAGAGTATATATTTGTGTTTCATCAGTTTGCCGGAGTCTAACCCGGAACAGAAGATACCCACGCACTTACCTCACTATGACAACTTATTTCTTACACCAAATTTGGATTTTGTTTTGTTCATAGATCGTTCTCAATCATGAATCAGCATACAAATAAATTTCAAATAATATAACAAAACTACTGAAATTATATTTTTCTTCCTAAAGAAACATCAAACAAAACTATAAAGATATCCCTCTGCTGCTTTTGAAATTATACACCAGTAAATAAGGATGCTTTCAAATGCAACAGAGAGAATACACGTAGAGTTATGAAAGGAAAGACTTACAATCTGACAAATCATTTAGTTGTATTACGAAATGTAATTTCACTCAAATTATTACATATTATAAAGCTAAAACATACTTCCCAACTATCTATTTAATAGTTGGCTTTACTTAGCCTGTAAGCAGTCGTGGCCGAGTGGTTAAGGCGTCTGACTAGAAATCAGATTCCCTCTGGGAGCGTAGGTTCGAATCCTATCGACTGCGTTTTTTCTTTTTACTTTTTAAGTATGTAATATTTGTTGTAGTTTCGTATGATTATCACTGAAACAAGAGCGATATGCTGTTTCTTTATGCTAGAAATAACTCCAGGAATCATGCATAGTAAGTATGAAATCAAGCGGTTGAAATGCTAGTATAAATAATAAATCTTCCTGGTTCAGGACTAACTCTATGGAACCCGGAGATTCAATGCCACGTTCACAAAAGCTCTCTATTTACCTCTGTCCTTAGCCAACTGGGCCCAATTTCTACTTTGTAATCATATTTCTGCGATATCTATCTTAGTATTGTCCTCCAGGCGCGCACACAATTTTTTTTTGGGGGGAGGAGGTAGGTCTAATGCTACAAGACAATATATCTATACAGTATTGAACGGGTATCATTCTGCATACGAAAAGACGATAAGAAATGGTAAAATGCTATTCCATATATATTTTCAGAAAATAATTATAGAACTAGATTGTTTTCATAAGAGAAAGAGTACAACTGAAATGTATGATCAAATTTTCATGCTATATCAATCATTTCCCTGTTAAACAAGTATAGTTTTATTGATAAAGTGTACAAATGTATGTTGAGTTAGGAAATTTGGGAGGTAAGGACCCAATGGTCCCCATGAGTGTGCCCCTGTTGTCCTATTATCTGCACCTAGGTCTTCCTAATGGTTGTTTTCCGATCGGATTTCCAGTTATAATTTTGAAAAAGATCTTACTTTGTTTCATTCTGCCCACTTAAGCCTCCTAGACTTGATGACTTTAACAATGTTTGGTAAACAGTATAAATTATGCAATTCCTCGTTATGGAGTTTCCGCCATTCCCATTCCCGTTCCTCTTGGGTCCGAATATTTGCCTCAGGATTTTATTTCCAAAAAGGGCCTACTTTCAGCTTGAGTTCTTCTCCGAGAGTAAGCGACCATGCTTCGCAACTAGAGATGCAAGGGCTCGGAAAAAAACCGGCTTTTTTGAAAAAAAAAAACGTTTTTTTCTGCTTCGCTTTTTTGCTTGGGAAATGTTGGGCTTTTTTCAAAATTGTGCTTTAAATTGATAAAGCAGACTTTGTTTCGCTTCTCTACAGCACAAAAACTTATTTAGTTAGTGGTTGATGTAGGTAATAATTAGAGCAACCCACATTATGCTTTATTTTTTGTGTAATTATGCTTTATTTTTCTTCCAAATTATGCTTTTTTATGCTTTATTGTTAATTTCATTCATTGTTTTATATTAATGGTGTATAATGTAAAATATTTACTATACATTAAATATTCTAAATATCTTGATCTATTTATTAATATTTTATGCAACCAGTTTATTTCATATTTAATGAAATTTCTACTTAATGCATTGTAAAGAGATATGCTTTACTCGAGTCAGTTTTTGTTTTACTTGTGTGCGCCTTAGAGGTGCATCGTATATACAAAAAGGGAAAGTAAAATATATCACCAAAAAATACAGAAAGTGCTCAAGTTCAAGAGATACACATAACAATATAGAGTGGAGTTCTTGTGTACTATTCGTTGTTGGTGGAAAGTTTTATTCATTTCCTTTTTCTTTCTCCACATCAGAGGATTACACCGAAAAGTTTACAGAAATAAAAATTAGCTTTTCATTGTTGCGTTGTTACGTTCTCAATGATTTTGCTTTGTAAATATTGGTTTAAAAAATTATATAGTAGGCTTGTGTTAAACTTGCAGTTAAACAGTATTTTCCAAGAATTGTGCTATATATTTTAAATTATGCTTTATGTTTTATTTTCTAAAATTATGCTTATAAAATTCGTTTCTTATGGACCCTTAAATAACCACAACCATGTTCAAGGTACCGACCATATGTCTAAATTGTTATTATGCTTTTTATGCTTTTGGATTGCTCTAGTAATAATATAAAACCTAAAATAAACCATAAATTTCGAAAAGATTTTACACAAGTAATTTTATTTTAAAAAATAATACACAGATAATTAGCAAAATTATATGTAGAATTTTTACTTCTAAATATTACACACGCTCCTTTTGAAACAAAATAAAATAAACCATGAGAGAAATACATTTAGGCTTATATGATAATCTTAAAGGCTGCACATTAAGAGCTTGGCTTCGGATGGTTCTGCACATTCTTGAAACCTTTAAGTTTTAACTTTCATATACGTTGTATGGATATTTCGAACAATTTTTTCATTATTGATCACATCCGTAATAATCTCTTACCACCTATTAGGTGCTTCGGATCTGCAAAATCGGTAAAATTTCGAATTCTATAATGCACTGACTGTTCCTTAAGCTTGTTTAGAATCGCGCAAGTACCGAATTTTCTGTTCATGGATCATATGCGTAATAGACTGTTCATCTTATAGTGTGGTTTCCTAGGCTTATAACCACCATCACAGTTTACCCAGTCCTGAAGGTTTCTGAACTTTTAAGGACAGGAATTCACCTTTTCTGTTAAAAAAAAAAAAAAAAAAAAAAAAAACTATGGAACACATTTAAGAAGAGTGGAAAGAATCAATCACTGTTTCAATTCACAAGAAAGGCGACAAAACTTACTGTAATAATTAGCGAGGCATTTCCCTTAACATTATATTAACAAGATTGATTCCATACGCAGATGAAATTATTGGTGATTATCAGTGTGGATTTAGACGAAATCGATCAACTATCGACCATATATTTACTATTCGATAAATACTTGAAAAGAAATGGGAATATATTACCCAGTACATCAGCTGTTTATTGATTTTAAAAAGGTTTACGACTCGGATAGGGGGGAAGTATTGTACCGTTCTTACAGAATTTGGAATACCGAAAAAGCTAGTTAGATTAATTAAAATGTGTTTAAATGAATCCCAGAGTAAAGTCCGAGTAGAAAAATTCTTATCCATGAGCTTCAACGTCGACGAGAATGGTTTGAAACAAGGAGATGACCTATCGCCATTATCATTCAGCATTGTTCCGGAGCACGCTATAAGGAAAATTAAAGATAGCAACCAGGCCCTAGAACTGAATGGTATTCACCAGGCTATGGCGTATGCTGATGATGTAAATTTAATAGGGTCTGATGGGAGAACAATAGAAAGAAATGCATAGGCCGTACTAAACGCTTGCAGCGACATTGGTTTAGAAGTAAATGCAGAGAAAACTAAATACATGGAAGTTCACCGGGATCGTAATACGGCAAATTGTGGATGCGCTAAAATATCAAACAATACTTTCGACAAAGTCGATACTTTCAAATATCTAGGATCAATATTAACAGACCAAAATCATATCCACAAAGAAATTAAATGTCGACTGAAATCAGGAAATTCGTGTTATTATTCAGTTCAAAGTATTTTGTCGTCGCGAATTCTGTCGAGGAATTTAAAGCTTAAAATATATAAAACGATAATCATGCCTGTTGTTCTGTATGGCAGTGAAACATGGTCGTTTGCGATGAGGGAAGAATGCAGACTGAAAGTATTTGAAAATAAAATCCTGAGACGAATATTCGGACACAAGAGGAACGGGAATGGGAGAAACTTCATAACGAAGAACTGCTTAATTTATACGGTTTACCAAACATCGTTACGGTCATCAAGTCTAGGAGGCTCAGGTGGGTAGGTCATGTAGCCAGAATGAAAGAAGGTAGGAACGCTTTCAAAGTTTTAACTGGAAATCCAATCGGAAAACGTGCATTAGGAAGACCTAGGCGCAGATGGGAGGGCAGTAAAATGGACCTCGCAGAAATAGGAATAGAAAGTAAAAACTTGATCCAGTTGGCTAAGGATAGATGTCAGTGGAGAGCTTTTGTGAACGCGGCATTGAACCTTCGGATTCCATAAGCCATATATAGAGAGAATATATTTAAGTTAAGCACAACTGTACAACGACCATGAGTGAGTGGTTAGTTTTTGCACTTCTATCGGGAAGTCCAGGATTCAACCCCGAATTCGAACATTTTGACAATTTTTTTTTTTTTTTAAATTCCATCTGTGAATGTAGAGATAGTGCGTGTACTGTTAATCCTGGCCGACTTCTTTTATCGTTTTTAAATCGTTGTTATTACTAATTACCAGCAGTGACGGATTTGCGAAGGGGGTTAGGGCGGGGATGTCTTACAGATTGAAGCCTGTATCCCGAAATTACGGAATTTCTAAAAGAATCGAAAAGCTCTTCTCAAATAAAAATTTGGTATTTTTAGAAAAACTAAACATTAATATGAAAAAACCCTCCCAAAATACTTTTTTAAATCCGCCACTAATTATCAGTATAAAATGATCTTCAAGGTTGTATCCGGAAGATTATTGCTGGATACAAATAAAACGAAATATTAGTTATGCTTATACTCATAAACTTCAAGCTCCTCTCAAATAAAAATTAGGAAATTTTAGAAAAAACAAACATTAAGGAGAGAAACACCTCCCAAAATACTTTTTTGAATCCGCTACTGATTATTTCTATAAAACTGTATTCATGGTTGTATCCGAAAGATTATTGCTAAATCATTGCACAGCTACAGTATAACAAACATGTGGAAGTACGCTCTGACAGATATACTGACAAACGTATGCTCTGACGAATATATTGAAAAACATAAGTTTAACTTATGTGCTAGGAGCTAGAGTAGGCCTGCTAATATTTAAGAAATGAAACACGGATGACTGAAAAGAAATGACGTAGAGAAGAAAAAATATCGGTAACTCAGAAGTTAAAATAAAGTTAAATATCCTCTGCAATTTCCTTCAAATACTACGTACTGTATGTTTACTTTAATTCATAAAACATGTGCTTCATCCATCATAACGGTGAATTCCAGAGCGAAATATGGTATATAGGTCATGAAATTTTATTTATCTTTAGAGTATACTATAAGAAAGCTATTCAAATAGAAAAATCATGAAAATGAAAAAAAGCCAAAATTTCCAAAATTCTCGTTTTTTTTTTAAAAAAAACCGGCTTTTTATGTGCAAAAAACCATCGATTCAAAAAAGCCGGCTTTTTTGCATCTCTATTCGCAACCATACAGCACAACAGGCATTATTATCGTTTTACACATTATGACGCTAGGGGTCAATTCTCTGTCACAGGATATGAGTACATTGATGCCTCCCTTTTAAATTTGGGAAGGGTACATTGGCCTACCTCTTAAATTTTGGAATTGTTAAAAGTATATAATTGTAAATGTTCTCTAGAACTTCTTTAAATTTGGTTGGTTCTGCATGTACCCCATTTTATAGATACAAAATTTTCAAAAATAAATCGTCAAAAAGTAACACTTTATATTTGGGAGAAAATGAATTATTATAAGGCGTGAAGTTTCAATGTTATGCTTAACGTTCACTAAGATAGTTTGTAACATAACCATATGAATCAATACAAGATCCCATTGTCCTTCATTGAACATGGGTACCTTGAGACCAGAAAATCATTCATCTTTAAGTTTTACGTCCCACGATTATGCCGGCTAGGCTAAAGGAAACGGTGATGATGATAATGAATGAAATGTTGGAATGGAGAAAGTGAGAGGAAACGAGAGAACGCCGAGAAAACCCACGCATACGGTTTGTCCACCATAAAGTCCACGTGGCACGAGTTTAGATCGAACCAAGGACCCCATGCACCAGAGGTGAACGCTCTACCACTGAGCCACCGGGGCACTGCATCTGCTTCAAATTTTGGAAAAAATGAAATGAAATCTTTAAGTTTTACGTCCCACAGTTAAGCCGGCTAGGCTAAAGGAGTCGGTGACGATGAGAGATGAATTAAATGATGGAATGAAGAAAGTGGAAGGATACGGGAAACCCCCACACACGATGTTTGTCCATCACAAAGTTCACTTGGCGGGAGCTGGGTTCAAATTTTGGACTTCGAACGTGATAGGTAATTACTGTAACCTATTGATATAAATAACAGTTTCAAACTTTTAACTACGACATATAGTCTAAGGTCGTGGGTGTAAAAAATTTAGAACATCTGATATATAATTATTAAAATCAGTTGATACGCAATACTTAACACTTTAAACTTCAGTCACAACTCAGAGTCAAATATTTGATCAAATGGTTGATCGACTTTTCCTCAATCCGCGCCAATAATTTCATCTGAGTATTGGGTCAAGTTTGAAAACAGAATGTTCGAGAGTTTTTTTTTGGGTGGGGGGGGGGGTAGGATGTTGACAGAAGAGAGATGCCTCAATGATTTATTAAAATCAGTTTTGTCGTCTTTCTTGGGAATTGAAACAGTGATTGATTCTTTCCACTTTTGTGTCAGTTCCTCTTTGTTCCAGATAAGAAGAATGAGTTTGTACTTCTTCTCTCACAACTTTTCCCCTCCAGCTAAAATTAGCTCAATAAGAATTCCGGTTGTAATTCTTTTTTTCTAAAAAAAACACTTCCGGTTTTAACGTTGATCTGCATAGAACATAAACCGAGATAGATAGGGAGAAGGGGTTTTCTGTAATCAATTAAAGGTTCTCCAATATATTCCAGCTCCACCTTAATCTCTCTATTAAGACATAAGTGGTAGAAAATCAACCAGTCACTACTGGTTTTAACGGTGATCATTATAGATTTAAAAAAAAAGGAATAATAGACTGCAAAAAGAGCCTCAAGAATATATTTCATCTTTACTCTAATTTCCCTACTAAAACCAGAAGTGGTATAAAACTACTATCAATTTTGGTTTCAATATTAATTGAGAAAATATCACCCCATACACACCAAACTCCTTACCGTGGTGTACACATGACACTGTTACTTTTGTTAATTATTTAACTGGTTAGTTGGTTCCTTGGTTTTAGTTTAACATTTCTTTTAAAAAAACAAACATGACGTCATATGACGTAAATGCTTAAAGTGTGGTCTTAGCAGGTTTCAGGTTTCTACCTTTGAGAATCAAAATCGGCGCTATGTACACATCTAGTAAATGAGGAGACAAAAAATAACATTGAGTACCAAGTTTCATGCTAGTCACGCAGAGAGGCACATGAGTGCAGATTTTTTTTTTTTTTTTTTTTTTTGAGTTGACCGAAATTGATCCTGACTTTAGAGTTTAAAAGTACGAATGGTTCTTGATGCAAATGTCAAACAATCCATCTTTCTTGGAAGATGTCATATACATCGATGATTTTTTTTTTTTAATTTATAGGGGAGAAGAAAATAATTTAATTTCAAATGTCAGTCAAATCCAGAAGAATGTCTCCGGCAGAGACGCCTATTTCTGTATAAGTTTTTACCTCTTGAGGGGAAGGCCTTTCAATTATGCCTATTTCTGTATAAGTTTTTCCCTCTTGGGGGAAGGCCTTTCAAGTATGCCTATTTCTGTATAAGATTTTCCCTCCTGGGGGAAGGCCTTTCAAGTATGCCTATTTCTGTATAAGTTTTTCCCTCTTGAGGGGAAGGCCTTTCAAGTATGTCTATTTCTGTATAAGTTTTTCCCACTTGAGGGGAAGGCCTTTCAAGTATGTGTGTTTCTGTATAAGTTTTTCCCTCTTGAGGGGAAGGCCTTTCAAGTATGCCTATTTCTGTATAAGTTTTTCCCTCTTGAGGGGAAGGCCTTTCAAGTATGCCTATTTCTGTATAGGTTTTTCCCTCTTGAGAGTAAGGCCTTTCAAGTATGCCTATTTCTGTATAAGTTTTTCCCTCTTGGGGGGAAGGCTTTCAAGTATGCCTATTTCTGTATAAGTTTTTCCCTTTTGAGGGGAAGGTCTTTCAAGTATGTGTGTTTCTGTATAAGTTTTTCCCTCTTGGGGGGAAGGCCTTTCAAGTATGTGTGTTTCATTGTCGGGTATCTAAGCAAAGATATCCAGATCCTTGGTAACCCAAGCAAACTCTGGCGGGACGGGCCCTCAAAGATCTCTGTCTCCGGGACATTGAGAACGTTGCAACGGCTACTTTGGGTCAAAAATCCTTCGAAGGGATATAGCTTTTCCGTCAGTCTCAAATGTTTTAGTCAGCCTACATTTTTCATAAATACTGCTACATATTTATAAAACATAACATTGTTAAAGAATTGTAGTTAATTAAGTTATTTCTTATGTTAATAACCACTTACCTTAACAAAAAAGCTAAAAGATTTAGAGAGAAAAAATGTAATATCTTGAGTAATCAAAAAAAAAAGTATACTTAGATAAACGGGTAAAAAGCAATGTCCTTCTTCAGACAGAGGAAGCATTTAGAACTGCAAATACAGCAAATGTTTCCAAGAAATGTACGTGTAATGAGATACCACCAAGTTGCTTATGTTAAAAAAAAAAAAAAAAAAAAAAAGGAAGATGTAATTTCAAGTGACACAACTCCGAGGAAAGATAATATGCTGAAGTGGTATTTCCTTTCGTTTCACCTACTTTACTTATGTTCTGCTGGCTTGCTTTCGAACTTAACGTGCAAACAATACGACAATACAATTGCTAAGTTGAATTTCTTTATTAAATAAGCTTGTCTTTGATCAATCTCTTAAACAAAGGAATCTAAAGATAAATATCTAATTGAAAATTAACTGTCAAGATAATGACGACAAAAATTATAATTTATTCAAACCCATCACTGAAGACTGAAGTTTATGTAGAAGCCCAAGTTAATGTGAAATACACTGCAGGGCTGTTTCGTAGTCCACAGTCACTTTTTGTCTCATTCCTTCTACGATTTTTGGTGACAATCGTTTCCAATGCTCTGATTCCTGTCGCGGATCTGCTATTACTTACTCTTCGTCGACGCTATTTTGCCATATGAGTTCTGTAGGGTGTCATCACTTTGGACACTGTTCCTCATTACATACCTAATGCACTGGCAGCCTTAGATACAATTGCGTTAAATACCCGCGCGCACACCCAAACTTTGATCTCTTTAAAACTCAGAGAGATCTTCCATTTTGCACCCACTTCAATACACACAACCGTTCTATCTCGCCTGATGTACTGTTGGCAATCACCTAAGACATCACTAACAACGTTCAAGCGTCACACCCATCTTCACTGTTACCACTTGTTGCTGCAAACTATAACTGCTTCCATTATTATATAAAGAGAATGATTAGATGTATATGGTTTGCAGATGATATGGCGCTTATTGTGGAATCCAAAAAGAAAATTAATAAGATGTTGGAAAACTTGATGAAGGGCTGTGAAGAATGTGAGACGAAAATATTAGAAAGACGGATTGGAACGAAGCGGTCGATGTCAAATATAGAAGCAGGAGGGGAGAAAAATAGAACAGCTGGCTAGTTTTCGATTTCCGGGTAGTATTATTAGTAATGATGTGAAGTGCGATACGAATGACGAAAGAAGCTTTTAGGAGGAAGAAAAGACTATTTTGTGAGACTTTTAATAAAGAGTTGAGAAAAAGACTCATAAAATGCTGTTTTGCACTGTATAGTGTAGAAACATAGACATTACACAAAACTGATGAAAAACGACTGGAAGTTTTTGAAATGTGGATATGGAGAAGAATGGAGGGAATTAGTCGGAGTCGAGCGGAAAACTAATGAGAAAGTGCTAGAAATAGTAGAGGAGAAAAGAACACTTTTAGATATTATTAAGAAGAATGAAAGAAACTGGTTGGGGCATTGGCTAAGAAGGAATTGTATCATGAGAGACGTGTTAAAGGGTGTGTGGTGGCTGGAAAGAAACGGAGGGAGCGAAAGAGATTACGATTGATAGACGATATCGAAACAGAAAAATCACACGTGAAGACAAAGAAGTTAGAGCAAGACCATGGAGCAAGGAAACTTCTTAGTTGCGGCAAATGATCTGCCAATCATGATAGAATACCTATGATGAGGATTATAGATAAGGGGCATGATATTTTGAATATGTGGAGAGTCACAAGAACACCTAGATTCGTGTAGCTAACTTTAATCAAAATAAGTTTGAAAGGGAAACATGTCTTTGTTGATGATAATAAGATGATAGATCATCGATACAGTTGTCAGGTCAACGACACAGTTGAAATTACAACTAGAAAAATAAAGAAGAATTAGAGAACCAACCAGATCGAACGAAGCGATAATACACTACCCAGTACAAATTTAGGATAGTTTTTTTTTAATGAAAAATGTGTCCCTTGGATGTGAAGTGATTAAACATAGCCTTTACGGTAGTTATTATTAGTGATAAAGTTTAAACTCAAGTTAATTTGAAAATGAAATCTTTGTCGGTGAGGCTAAAGGAGACGGTGATGATGAGTAATGAATGAAATGGTGGAATAAAGAAACTGGGAGAACCCTGAGGAAACCCATGCACACGGTGTTTGTCCACCACAAAGTTCACTTGGCGGGGGCTGGGATCGAACCCGGGACCCCAAGCACCAGAGGTGTACGCTCTGCCACTGAGCCATCGTGACCCCTCAAGTTAATTTATATTGAAAATACAAATACTGTAATCCTTCAGTTATATAATGCCTAAATATGGAATTAGCATCACTACTTTTGCCATATTAATGGCGGTTTTTAATTTCGGAACAGCTTCTTGTCCTTTCTTCCTTAAGGAGTAATAGAGCTTTGCTTTTAACGGATATTTTTTAACACATCTTTTTGTTGGAATTAAACCTCTTCGTCTATTCAAATATTTAAGGTCTGAAATCTCATAGATATCTCTGAGAGGCCTAGAAATTCAAAATACCCACACAAGTCAACTGTAGAAGGTGGGAACTGAAAAGAAAGAAAAAAATTCTTTTTTATTAGTGTCTAGTTTGTGTTAGATAAGAAATGGATAAAGAAGAAAAGGGCTGTATACATACAATAAACAAAATACACACTAAACGCTTCGTTTGAGATTAAATAAAGAACGCTTTGTTGAAGTCACGTACTATCTTCTTTAGCATTTATATATAGTTTGGTAGTTTGGCAAGCTGTTTAAATATCAGCAACAATTATCACAAAAAGGTGTTGAGTGAAGAAAAAGAAAGGGGGAAAATATAAAGATAGCGGATGCATAAAGTTCAAAGTGGCGCGAAAGAGGATTAGTATATTGCCGTTCTCAGTTAGAAGAAATTTTCCTCAAATATGCTCATATTTTGCTAAAAGGCCTGAAAATATCTAAACAGCATTAAAAATAATAAAGAGCTATAATAATTAAAAATTTGGTGGATTCCTGAATTATACAGCAGTGTCATGCCGTCGAGGGAGCGAGCGGGGCGGAGGCCCCGGGCGCCGAAGTAAGAAGGGCGCAAAATTTGGGAGGAAAAATAAAAGAACGAAAGAAAAAAAGAGGAAAAATTACTTACAATATTGTATTTTTGTCAACATATCATTACAAACTACTATGTACTTAAATCCTCTTCCTGCTTTAGGAAGTGGTCCTATAATGTTACTCATGTTATGAAAATGCATGTGCACATGTAGGGCCTATAAAATGGAAGGAAGAAAGTAATAAAAAGTGCTCAAAATCAAAGAAAACCTATTATTTTTGAAAATTTTCTTACATTTCGCGCTAATCATGGTGGCACTTCACGGCTGGTTTGTCGACCTTACTCATATGCACGGGGCGCCGTCGTATACTCTCTCCCCGGGCGCTGTTTTTTCACGGCACGACACTACTATACAGAATGTTACTTCCGTTACTTTAGGTTAGGTTTTGGTGGAATTGGTGAAGACAAATTAACTAAAACTATCAGGCAGGCTTTATCTTATTTCGGAATCTTCCACCTCTCGTGTAGATAATCTTAGCTAATCTATTTTACAGTACCCTAACATAATCTAAATCAGTATTATTAAAGTTATGGCATTTCGTACCATGATTGAATATACATTAGGCCTACATACAATAGATATCGTATGAGATGGCTTAAAATCCCCTACGAAAAAGAAACTGTCATTTTTATAAAATCTTAGAACTGTTTCCTGCATTTTTTTTTTTTTAAATTACGTCCCACGCTTAAGCCGTTTGACCTAAAAAAGATGAATCATTAATGAAAGTGAATGTTTGTGAGATTCTTTTTTTATGGTCTCCAATCAGGAACTGAACCCGGAATTACGAGCGGAATGTTTCCTATAGTGAATTTCATTTTTTTTTCTTGTGAAACAACTGTGTACGTAATAAATGTTAGAAAGACAGAAGCCATGGTGATTGGAACGAAGCGGTCGGTGTCAAAAATAGAAGTTGGAGGAATTATATGAAGGTGAGTGTGAAATAAAAGCAAGAATAGGAATGGCGAAAGAAGCCTTTAGGAGGAGAAAAGGACTGTTTTGTGGGACCTTGAATAAAGAGTTGAGGAAAAGACTCATAAAGTGCTTCTTGTGGAGTATTGTACTACATAGAACAGAAACAGGAACATTACGCAAAAATGATGAAAAGAAAAGACTGGAAGCTCTTGAAATGTAGGTGTGGAGAAGAATGTAGAGAATTAGCTGGGTCGACTGGAAAACAAATAAGAAGGTCTTAAAAATAATAGGAAAGAAAACAATTTTAGATATTATTAAAAAGAGGAAGAGAAACTGGTTGGGACATTGGCTAAAAATGAACTCTATCATGAAGGACGTGCTACAGGACATGGTAACAGGAAAAAGAGGAAGAGGGCGAAGAAGACCAATTATGGATGATATCAAAACAGAAAAATCGTACGTAAAGAGAAAGAGGTTAGCGGAAGACCGTGGAGCATAAAAGCTTCTCAGTTGCAGCAAGTGACCTGCCTATAATGACCGGATAGCTATGATGATGATGATGATGATGATGATGATGCTTTTATATTGTGCAATCTGTAAACAACTGGAACTGGCTCAAATTAAAACAACGATAGCTTTAGTTGAGTATTTCGATAATGTACAGGGTGTTTCAAAACAACACCGACAACGTTTGGGAGGTGATTCCTCACACCAAAATAAGACAAAAAGTATAGACCAACCTGGGTGCACAAATGCTTCCCTTCCTTTCGGAGTTATAAGCTGCCGAAAACATAAAAAAATAAACTTTAAGGTCCATAGCTCGAAAACTATGGGGCATACTGTAGTCGGGTCAAGACTTTATTAGAAACTAGTATGTGCCCTATCCAAATATCCATGTTTCAGAATCCTGCCGTACTTCCGCAACAATATTTATAGGGGTAGTTGGTGAGTACTTCAAATTATATGCCAGTAGCTAAACTCCCTCTATAAAAATTGTTGCGTGAGTACCGCAGGATTCTGAAATATATATTTTTGGATAGTGCACATACTAGTTCTTAAGTGAAGTCTTGACCCGACTACGGTATGTTCCATAGTTTTGGAGCTATGGACGTTTAAAGTTCATTTTTTTCACGTTTTCGATATTGTTTTGAAACACCCTGTATATATATATATATATATATATATATATATATATATATATATATATATATATATATATATATATATATATATATATGGAAATCTTGGTTTACTATGTTTATCGTTTATTTCTGAAAATCGAATTGTATTTTCCAAATGAACGTTATGTACTATTTTATGAAGACTTTCTAAATAGACATTTACTAACGTTTGTATTAAACCGTAATTAATCAATCAATCTAAGTAACCAATACGTAGAACTGTTTTGTAGATCCAGGAGACGAAACGAGAAATTTCTCGAGTCATGTGAGCAACTCTAGTTCACCCATAAGTCTTAGATCTCATACATTGTTTTAAGTTTTATACGATTCATAGTATACTAAATGAGGGGGTTAATGCAACAGTGGTCTAACCCAAATTTTTAAATTTGGAGAAAAATCAAGTTAAACTTAAACACGTGTATTTTTTTTGTACAATATATGTATGTATATACAATGTATGACACATTCAACCACTTGTTCTTGCTTTTGGTATATTGTACAAAAACCCACCTGTGTTTAACCTAACTTGATTTTTCTCCATTTTAAAAAAATATGGGTTAGACCACTGTTGCGCTAACCCCCGTAATTATAAATTGATAAAATGATTCTACGAACACAATGAAGAGCATTTGTCAACATTTTAAGATACGAAAGTCATTTCAAAATATACTCCAATAATAAATATGTTTTAAATGTTCTTATATCACACCATTTGTAACCCTCTCGTGACGCGGGAGGATTCTGGTAATTTCTAGATGAAATTAAGAAAAAAAAAGTCAAGGCGTAAATTTTCGATCATCAAGATGAGACGAAACTTCAATAAAATTTACAAAATGAGACGAGAATACCTTATTTCTTGTCTCGTCTCGTTACTAAGACGTCCATCGTATCGAGTCAACACTACCTAAAAAAGTAAAAAGCGTTCGAGTCAATAAGTTTCATGCAGGTGAAACCCCAGAATCTTAGCCCTACAGTGCATGATTTTTTTTAATATATATATTTAAGTGAAATAATATACAGGCATATGATAAGACACTTCTAATTAATATCTGAATACAAAAATGTCCTAAAGTAATTTTTCGTGCTAAAATATAAAAATACTCTGTATCACTTATGATATATTATGCGTCAACAGTTCATGTTCCTTTCTCGTATAAAATCAAATTTATAGCATACGTAAAAACAATTAAGAAACTTACTATATAAACTTGGATTTTTTGCAACTTCGAAACCATTCTTTGTTCTTCAGAGTAGACGACCCATAATTCTTCTATTCTCACCTTCGCTAAGCATGTGCCCGACCTCTTTCCCACTGTACTGAAGCAATATTTTCCTGATATCTACCGGATATATGGTGAACTATATACTCAGGAGAAATATCAGATATGATACAACGATCTGAACACTAATACTAGCCATAATTTATTTTGTATCAGATATGATACAATATGCATTATAGGGTTAAACATGTTTAATCTATGTTTATGACGAACATATCTATTCTTGTATCATATTATTGCTTTTCGATTATGAAATAACGCACGGCTGCTTGCTTGGGGAATGCTTGAAAATAAGAAATAGATATTCTTATGGAATAGAAGCTGTTTGTTTGTTGCTGGGGGCATTTTACCCTGATGCTATCATTCAACTTGATGTTAATTTTGCTACTAAAGCAATGAAATTAAAACTTTAATTAAAAAGTACGTGACTGCAGACACAGTTGTTCGTGACATTAATTACGAATTTCTGTCTCATATTGAGATTAGATGGAATAACAAAGTATGATCAAGTTTTAAGATCCATTTCAGATTATGTGGGCATATATGCGCACGTTCGTGGTTACACAAATAATAAAATAAAAAAGATATCTGTAAAAAGAGACAAAGAATGCTTCTCAATATATTCTACAATGTGTGTGGGTAACAAACAACCATCTCTATGATACCAAAAAGATTGTTTTCTCTCTTCTCATAGGTTAGTTTCGTATCTTTATGTTGGTTTTACACCTTGATAACGGCGGCTTATATGAGCACAAGACATGGAGGACCTACAACACGTATCTTCCTTCCTTTTTTATCTGAAGAATGCTACATCAAAGAACACCTATAAAAATAAGTTGTTTTTTTTAACCTTGACCTGCCTATCCAGTACTTATCCTGTTTAAACGAGAAAACTGAATACAAATAAAATGGATTCTTTACTGGGTAACACGCGCCAAACCTTTTTCTATTGAGACATATAAGTACTGTGTATGCAGTGATCATGTGTAATACGAAAGTAGTGAGTTCAGTTTACTCTAGTTCCTGTTATAACAAAAAGTACTGTAATTCCTGTTCTATTATCGTAGAACGGAATTCTAACCTAACTTAATCTAACCTACCAAAGATAAATGATTCATTAAGAAAACTCTAGCTAGTTCTACATAAATATATATGGAATTTGTGGTGGACAAACACAGTGTGCATGGGTTTTCGTGGGGTTTTCCCGTTTCCTCCCGGTTTCTTTATTCAACTATTTCATTCAATATCATCATCACGACTTAGCCTCGGTGCAAAATCATGGGACGCTAAACTGACAGAAACATAATCAGCATAAATCAGATTTCCCATTTAGAGTCACATTGTATCATTGTTTCGCCTAATCAATTATCTTATACAGTTATGACCATGGGCACACGAAGGAGGCTTCCCCCCTAGCTCACAAAAAATATATACGTAATATAGCAAACCACGTATATTAAATACCAGACGTAATATAGTAAGGAGATGGCCCACCCTAGAAATTTTTCTTCGGGCCCCACTGGTTATGACAGATAGTTGATAAAATTTGGGCCCATCCTTTTACGCGGAATATGGATCCTCGTTTTGCCTAATTCTTGTTACATTTAAGACGGCGGACAATAAAAGAATTTCAGAAATAAAACTCAAGGGTTATGGCAATGAAAAATTCATTACTATGTAAAACAATTCATTGCTATTACTATAGTATTCATTACTAGCTATACGAGTATTGGGGTGGTTTTTATTTTTTGATTTCGAATTTTTTTGAGTCTCACTCCACTAAAATGATTCCATGCCCAATGAAATTAACTCATGAGAAAATTTAGCTCAATTCAATAATAGTGCTCCAAACGACCTCACACACTCTACCGATTTCGATCAAATTTTCAACATAGATGAGGTTTGGGCCTGAGATGGTATTTATCATTTTACTTTGACGGTAAAACGTAAGAGATAGGGAGGGGCAGATATTTAAAAATCAACCGAACTGATCTTTATAAAATTTTCAACATAGATGAGGTTCGGGCCTCAGGTAGAAATCTACTACTACTATTAACTGAGTTTCAATATTAATTGAAAAAATCACGCAATGCAAATCAAACTCCTCTTTATGGTGTACACGTGACACTGCTTCTTCTTCAATGCATGCGAATTTATTTTTCTACCTGAACGGATAGTATGGATGTAGCCTAAACCTGACAAAGGATGAGTAAAGCTTCAGTCCAAACTGTCCATTTATATATGCTCTATTAATACCGAAAGGTTGTCACATAGAGTCATGGTGCTATCCTAGCAGCACAAACAGTAGACCAAATAGTGAGAAGCGATAGACTAGCCAATTACCAACGTTGGCCTTACGACAAAATTGACCATTTTGCCGATCATTTACCAGCCAACTCAATTGCAAACGTAGCCAGCTCCTACGAAGTAAATAAAATTGCGATTGCCACTACGAGGTTGAAATTGTTGAATAAATGGCGATAAATTGATTGACCAAGGACAAAATACGCTTTAAACTATGTTGGACCCAACATATTTTTCAACTTAATTTTGGCTATTCCCAACCATTCGGACCAGGGGCGGCGATTGGGGGGGACACGAGGGGGCAGTTGCCCCCCACTTTTTAAAGTGACCCTGCAATGTATGTAGTTTCGTTTGAGAATGTAAAGTTTTTGTGTGTATTACTGGTTCATAGAAAAAAAATGTGTCATATAATATTTGCCGTTGCGTAAGTACGTAGTGGTTACTTGTCTTCTCGTGGAGCTACGGGAACTACAGGAATTGCATTTTAATTGCAATTCAAAGCAATTAATATTGCAATTGTTAATTTCTTTAAATGTCGTACCATATGCTTATAGTATTTATTTTCATTTTCTAAGAGTAATAGCATACATTTAATGGCATGTATAAATAAAAAGATATAAATTGTTCATTAATCCCCAGTTTCAATATAACTTCTACAAAACAAGCCTCATTATTCAATACTGTGATTAATATTATTCTTTCTATTTATTTGTTTTCCAAATTTGTTATTAAATAATCTTATCACACAATTTTCCAGACAATTTTAAGACGTTCATGAGCAACGAATCAAATCTGTTCTAACACTTTCGTTGTCCTACTTGCGTTGCTTTTGTCAATTTACTTAATAAACTATGAAATACGATATACGGAATTTTAACTGAAAAAGATAGTGCCCTATTAGTTATACAACTTTTCGTCAAACGTAGTGTTAAAAACAACCAGGAAAACTAACATTGATATACAAAATATTCAGGTCGTGTCTTGCCCCCTCACTTTTAACGTCCAACCGCCGCCACTAATTCGGACCAATTATCCTACGTAGGTTCTACCAACCGGTGCCTTGTAGTACGAAGGGCCACTGGTTTAGCCAGATACCATGTAAAATTATAGTAGATACGTATCCGGGTGCTCATGTTTCATTGCAACTACGGTCGGTCAGAGAATGGTGTGAGAGAGATCAATTGCGAACCCATGGATTTTTGAAGGGGTTTTTAGTTTTTTGAAATATGCATGTCAAAACATTAGTTTTACTTACTTACATAATATTGCTATAACAATATTAAAGAACAAAGTTTTATATTAACATTTATATTATTATTATTATTATTATTATTATTATTATTATTATTATTATTATTATTATTATTATTATTATTATTATTATTATTGTTGTTATTATATTTGAATGTACAGTATTCTATAAATATAGAGTAAAAATAACCAAATATTTCTTAATTCTACTATAATTTCTCCAAAACCCTGACGTGATTCTTTCTATACTTTTCACTTTTTTTTTTTAAATCAATAATTACAAAAAGGCGGAGAAATGATAAAAATATCCACCGATGGAGCTTCGACTAAGGCAAATAGTGATTCTCCACGCTTGCAATGCTATTCGAGTGACCTTTTCTATCACGTTAAATGTTACCGTGAACTTTGTTAATGAGAAGGGATTGTTGGGTAGATGGCGCTTCCCTTGTCAATGGGACTGAAAATAAGACAAGTTCGTTCTTAAAAATAAAAAAAAAGGACAGAATCTTGCTTTGGTTTCAGAAAACGTAACTAGTAATAATAGAAAGTTTTTTTTCTTTTTTCGTCTTTTTAACCCTTTTCCATTTTTATTTCTTTATTTATTTTTTGTTTTGTTGAATGTCCCATGGTTATCACCAAAGGGGAGACGATGATAATGAGACGAATGGTAATAGTGGTGTGAAAAAGGTGGATGGAAAAGTGAGAACTCCTAGGAAACGGAAAGTTACGTATATCTGGTATTTGTTCACCACAAAGCTTACCGGGCGGGAACTGGGATCGAACCAAGAACCCCACACACCAAAAGTGAGCGCTCTACCGGCCTCTTCTTCTGTTATTTCTGTTCAGATAAAGTTAGCTATTCAGTTAGTAGTATAATTATTACCTTCGTAGCTGAATATTGGGGTCAGGTCGTCCCGAAGATAGCAGGTTATGCGTGGTCCGACCGTACGCATGCCTATTGGCGTAACTAAGTATTTTGCTCGAAGGAAGGGGGTTATGGCCCCTTACTTCTAAAAATTACAAAACTTTTTTTTTTGGAAGACTATTATCTTACGAGGCTCCGTTCCCCGCACCTCATTGGCATAGGTTTTTTTTTTCTCTCTTTGTTTCTTTCCTTTAAAATGAAAATGAAATGAAATCTTTCAGTTTAACTTTCCATGATTATACCTGTTAGGCTAAGGGAGATGATGATTAAAGCAAGTGAATGATGATGGAAGAATTGGTGGAATGAGAAAGTGGGAGGAAAGGAAGTACCCCGGGAAAACTCGGCGTTTTTCTGAATCTAACCTAGAAGGGAGGGGGAAAAGTGGGAAGTGAAAGAAGTGAGGTTGTAATAATAATAATAATAATAATAATAATAATAATAATAATAATAATAAATAGACTATTATTATAAATATTATTATTATTAGTAGTAGTAGTAGTAGTAGTAGTAGTAGGAGGAGGAGGAGGAGGAGGAGGAGGAGTACTGCTAGTAGTAGTAGTAGTACTGCTAGTAGTAGTAGTAGTAGTAGTAGTACTGCTAGTAGTAGTAATAGTAGTACTGCTAGTAGTAGTAGTAATAGTAGTACTGCTAGTAGTAGTAGTAGTAGTAGTACTGCTAGTAGTAGTAGTAGTAGTAGTACTGCTAGTAGTAGTAGTAGTAGTAGTACTGCTAGTAGTAGTAGTAATAGTAGTACTGCTAGTAGTAGTAGTAGTAGTAGTACTGCTAGTAGTAGTAGTAGTAGTAGTACTGCTAGTAGTAGTAGTAGTAGTAGTAGTAGTAGTAGTAGTAGTAGTAGTTAGTAGTACTAGTAGTAATAGTAGTAGTAGTAGTAGTAGTAGTAGTAGTAGTAGTAGTAGTAGTAGTAATAGTAGTAGTAGTTAGTAGTAGTAGAGCGAAGCTTCCCTTTACTCGAATTAGGCGTTTGTTTATCTGGATATTCCTCCGAGATGCTTGAACTGTTCTTCATCAAATTTGACGTGATGATTCGATAGTTCGCGATGAGTGTTGTAAGGGGTTGCATGTCTAGATCAGATATTCCATTGAGGAATAATCACCGGAAAACGGGATAACTATAGACTTAACATTGGAAAAATTGGGCGAATTCTCATTCTAAGCGTGAAAAATATAATTTTCTGCATTAGAAATAGGGCAAAACTGTTTTCGTTTTGTTCTGCGATCACAACTTTTCAAAACCCTTATGCTTTTCACTGATTTGCTAAATTCAACTATTTGCTATTTGCATGTCGTATTCATTAACGAAAACAGTTGATGCACAAAAAAAGTCTATGAATAATCAATAACAGTCGATCGCTTCGCTCCTAATTTACAGTTAATGCATACCTAGCTATTATTATTATTATTATTATTATTATTATTATTATTATTATTATTATTATTATTATTATTATTATTATTATTATTATTATTATTATTATACAATAAATGGGATCATAGAAGAATGTTACACCTCTAAGCTTGTATGTAAATGTTTGTATCTGAGGAAGGCAACAGGCAACAGGTAATTCTGTTAACGTAGAAAGTAATCTCATTTGTGGGTAAAAGTTTCTTTGTTTTTCATAGTCAAAATGCATCATTTTTGCACTCTTTGGCGTACTATTTGTTAAAACTTCAGTGTTCTTTTTTTTTTTTAAAAAAAAAAAAAAAAAAAAGATATTCCCTTAGCAGCAGAGACAACTTGCAAACCGCTTGCTGTAAGCTGGAATTGCAAGTCGGCGAAACTTGCATCCACCTTGATTGGAAAACGTGCTAGCATGCCAGAAGCTGAATTCCAGCAACGAAGTTACATGAGAGCAATCTTGCATTCAGTGTTCCATTCAAGATTGACACGAGCGTTTTTCAAGTCAAGTCAAATCAATATCCAATGAACGGCCAGTTATACTATGACGCTCTGCGAAGAGTCTAATGCATCGCTTACAAGTACAACAAAAGGCAAATTGTATGAAAGCATGCGTTTCAAGTGGAAGTGTAGAAAGCCAAAATCCAAGCAGCAGCCAACTTGCCGAAAGCTTTCTTGCTACTAGGGTCAGTAGAACCCATTCAGAAAGTAGCATTTAGAGGAGATTAACTATCAAATTATGGAATGCATCACTCCTCTTTTACTCAAGAAATGTTTACATAATTTTATTTCTGGTTGTTCAATTGATTGTGTTGGTACTTCACTTCCTTCCTATTGAAGAATCTGCGGAAAACACAACCTTGAAGTCATATCTACAATCTAGTGTTGCTTTAAAACCTAAAAATAGGTTATATATGCTTAGATTACACTATATCCATTACATCCCGAAGAGAAGATGTTAGGATAAAGTTAATGGAGAAAATATCTGACAGAATATTGCAACAGCTGAGATTAAGACGCCGCGCTGTTAGTGTCTTTTTCCATGAAACCCTTCTCGTATTTTGTATATATACACATGCTGTGCTTATACATTCCAAGCTGGTAGGTGGCAACCACTGAAATTATGAGCAACAAGGCGGGAGATTAAATGACTTTAAGAGCAGCTCAGAACGGAAAATTATGAAAAATAAAATAAAGAAAGAACTATACTGCTTGAAATGGGTCGAGAAGAGTAATTTTCAAAGACCAAATTTGGTTGTCACAACACTCGCGTTCAAGCACGAAGAACAGTGATTTATTATATGGCTGAGACTACTAACAAAACAAAGAAATAAAGTTAAGAAGACAAATGTAGATGACGCGCATGTAATTTCTACTTTTATATCAAGCCATCTTGTCTATATTCCACGTCTTCTAAACTATTTTATTTCCTTTCTAAACAAAAATAAAGTGTTTTCCATATTAGGTGCAAAATAAACTACTTACAGAGCTTCTTAATGACATTTATGCAATGACCAAACAAAACAAACAGAAATAATCTGTTTTTCAGATAATATATAATCGCAAACTTGCAATTTTTTTTAGGATCAAATTCTGATGGTCTGATGCTTGGTTTTGAGTATAACGTCTCTTTGGATCAAACGATCCAATATATTTCGATCAAAAATTCTTTTGTGCGCTTTATATCTGGAGAACTTCATATAGTGTAGCCAAACCCAAACTATCACTTAACTCAGTATTATGTGCTTATTCCATAGAAAATACGAAAACTTCATTTGGGGGCCATTCAGTCTATCTAAAAAAGATAATAATTATTAGTCAAGACCGCAATCTTTTGATACTTTTTTTTTTTTAAATCATTCCTACAATTCTTGTTTGAGCACATAGACTATATAAGAACGTAAAATCCTATCGCATGAGCTCCCAAACGAGAAGCGAAACTGGGTCTTCTTCGCTAAACGTACGTATACTAACCATATAACCAGGAGGCAGCACAAAGGAAAGGGAAAAAATGGAATCGATGGAAGAATATGGGAAATCAGACGTAAGATACCACGAAATTTAAAGTTTACAGGTAAAATTCCAAATTCCTCTAAAAGTTTTTTTTTTTTTTTTTAATTTACTTTTGGCTGGAATTGTGATTTTGGAATGGAAAGATAGAAAACTCATAAACTAAGAAACAGTAAGAATAGGAGATAAACTGACAGAGGGTAGTGGAATCGGAAGAGTGTTTCACCAGCTTAATTCAATATCAGAGAAAATTATAAAGATTTGGCTAAGACAGATAGAGCTTCGGTAAGAGACGTGGAAAGATTAAGTATGTTCACTTTTCAGATGATTGTAGGTCTTGTAGCGGAACGGAATCGGAATCAAAAACATGTTAGAAAATATCAGTGATACCCAGTGGCGGATCCAGGATATGATCAAAGGAGGGGCTTAACCATAGTTTACAGCTTTATCCAGTGTAATGCAGGATTGAAGCCCATATTATCCAGTTTATACCTGAGCGTCAAGGGGGAGCTATAGCTCCTATAGCCCTCCTTGGATCCACGCCTGGTGATACCCATGAAGAATATGGAATAAAGATAAATACTAAATACAAAAATTGGCTGTATTAGAACAAAGGAGGGTGACTATTTTTCGTCCCTACGTAATATAACATTTTGTGAAGGTGTAAAATATGAAGGAGAATTTGAGGCAAGAATAGAACTGGCTAAAGAAGCTTTTACGAAGAAAAGAACCTAAATTGGCCGGCATATCTGAACATGTTCACCATACTAGCCACTGGCCACAAAGTTGATGTATCTGCTCGTGTTTTACTAACACGAGTAACGCTTACTCTTATAAAACATTTCATGCCTGCCGAAATACTTTTTTTTTTTTTTTTTTTTTTTTTTTACTTATGGGGGTAGACTACTAAATATTTTTGAAAGCTAATAATTTTTCTTTTGCCCGTTTTTCGTAAGTGGAAAGAGATAATAAAATGTAACTTACCACAATAATAAATAATGTTATTCTACACCCAAAAATACGAATCAGAAGAATTTTCAGTGTTGTCATACATAGAAATTACAGTGTGACCAGAATTTAAATTACTCAAAAATCTAGGTTAAGGCAGCGACTAGAAAAATGAACTCAACGGTAATTGATGGCTTATCATGCTGTCTATGTTTCTTGTTTACTACTTTTTATATAATGTTTCTATTTATTCTGTAATAAATTATTTATTTTGTAATAATTTATGTAAGTTTTATAAAATAAATAGAAATAGTATTTAAAAAGTTGTAAACAAGAAACATAGACAGCATGATAAGTCATCAATTACTGTTGAGTTCATTTTTCTAGTTGCTGCCTTAACCTAGATTTTTGAGTAATTCAAATTCTGGTCACACTGTAATTTCTATGGAGGGCAACACTGAAAATTCTTCTGATTCGTTTTTTCGGGTGTAGAATAACATTATCTATTATTGCGGTAAGTTACATTGTATTACCTCTTTCCACTTAAGAAAAACGTGCAAAAGAAAAAAATATTAGTTTTTCAAAAATATTTAGTGGTCTGCCGCCTTAAGGTTTCAAAGTGAATTTTGTTGTAGGATTTGCTAAATGGAAACATTTCGAAAGGACTCTGAAAAGGTGTCCCTTCTAAAGTAGCCCTCGAAAACGAGACGAGAAATTTACGAGTCTCATGGGGAACACTAGTTCACCCAAATCTTAGATGACGAACACTGTTTTAGTGTTACATGGCTCCTATTTTAACGAACTAACTAATACTATGCCCTATGGAACTGGAGGTTCAAAGTCGCATTCACAAAAGCTCTCAATATTGACTTCTGTCCTTAGCCAACTGGATCCAGTTTCCACTTTGTATTCCTATTTCTTCGAGATCCATCTTAATATTGTCCTCCCATCTGCTCCTAAGCATTCCTAATGGTCTCTTCCCGATTTCTTTCTAGTTTAAATTTTGAAGCATTACTACCTTCTTCAATTCTGGCTACATGACCCATCCACTTGAGCCTCCTAGACTTAATGACCCTAGCAATGTTAAATAAACCGTATATCTAAATTATGAAGTCCTTATTTCTGTGTCTAAATATTCACCTTAGGATTTTATTTACAAATGTTTTCAGTCTGCGTTCTTCTCTTAAAGTAAGAGACCATATTTCGCAACCATATAGTACAATAGGTGAAACTGTCGTTTTAATAGATATATTTTAAGCTTCAAATACTTCGGCAGAATTCGCGAAGATAAAAGATTTTGGAATGAAAAATAACACGAATTCAATGCTTTCTAGTCGACACTTAATTTCTTCATGAATATGGTTTTGGTCTGTTAATGTTGATCCTAGATATTTGAAAGTAACCAGTTTCTCGAAAGTATTTTGATATTTTAACGTATCCATAATTTGCAGTATTACGAACACGGCGAATTTTCATTTATTTAGTTTCTCTTTGCATTTACTTCTAAGCTAATGTCCTTAAAGACGTTTAATAAAACCATCAGCTCCATCGTGGCTAAGTGTTTAGTATACGCACCTTTGGTGTGTGAGGCTCGGGTTCAACTCCTGGCGGGAGCTCATGTGGTTCGGATCCAGTGGTACGTCCACGTCTCATATAGCTTCGCTGCTGAAAGGGACGCTAAACTCAAAATCAAATAAAAACCTCATTATTTTTTCTATTCTCCTCATTCTCTGTTAGATTTACATCATCAGCATAAGTCATAGAGTGGTGAGCGTTATTTAGCTCTAGTTCCTGGTTGTTATCTTTAATTTTCCTTATAGTGTATCCTAGAGCAAAATTGCATAATAGTGGAGTCAATGTATCTCTTCTATTTCAGCTTATTTTCGAGATGAAAGCTCGTGGACAAGTATTTTCTTACTCAGACTTTACTGTGGGATTCATTTAAATATATCTTAATTAGCCTTACTAGCTTTTTCGATATTCCAAATTTGGTAGTCTAAGAATGTTATACAATGTTTCTTCTCTAATAGGGTCGTAGACCTTTCAGAAATCAATAAATATTTGATGTACCGTGGCATTATTGTATTCTCATTTCTTTTCGAGTATTTGACGAGTGTTAAATATTTGATAGATAGTTGATCGATTTCGCCTAAATCCCCACTGATAATCTCCAATAATTTCGTCTGCATATTTAGAGATGCGCACGAGACGAGACGAGACAGAATTTTCCTGTCAAAATTCGAGTCGATACACAGATCTTTTCCCAATAGAGAAATATGCATTTTTCGAGTCGCGACATCACTTTTACAGCACATTTTTGAGACGAGACAGCTTCAAATCTAGTCTCGTGCGCATCCCTAGCAGTCAATCTTGCTATTGGTATATTTGAGGCGATTTTATAGGATGTTGACAAAAGAAAGATGCCTTGATAATTACTACAGTCAGTTTTGTCTCTTTTCTTGTGAATTAGGATAATGATTGAATAATTCCTCTGTTCTGGCAATTCCTCTTTGCTTCAGGTTAGGAGAATGAGTTTGTGTATCTCGTTCCACGGCTTTTCCCCTCCTGCTAAAATTAACTCAGCAAGAATTTTGTCTACACACGGAGATTTGTGTTTAATTTCTTTATAGCAATTTCTACTTTTTTTTGTGCAATTATTATTAAAATAATGTGTCCATATCTCAAAATCTCTTAAGTTTAGAAGCATTCAATTAAAGTTTAGACTTTTCATTTACGTAAAATAATAAAATAATAAAACCCTTGTTTCAGCATTTTCTAATATTTGACCTAGAAGGGAGGAAAACAAGTGGGAAGTGAAAGAAGTGAGGTTGCAATTATTACGCCTATTATTATTAAACCTTTGGTGCTGGGGTTCCTATTTCGATTCCAGCTTTGTGGTTTATAAACACCGTGTGTACGATTTTCTCAAGAAATCTCTCGTTTTTCCCTCTTACTTTCGTCTTTCCACTGTCACCCATTTCATGATAGCCGTCTTCATTTGCCTCGGTGCATAATGTTGAACGTTAAACTAAACAAGTATATAACAAATAAACCAAAATGGAAAATTACTACTCCACGAATCTATGCGTATCCAAACTCAGAGCGAACGCGTTATATGAAAGGTGAAAATGGTTTTATTGAACTTCAAAGCCTAAATCATACGATGGAACAGGTAGGCTACTCAACTACGGCCACCTTCCAATTACAAAAGAACTCGGAATAGGTTATATAGTCTACTCGTATTATATACCTGATTTTTTTCCGTTAGGAGAAAGAAAAAAGACAGAGAAAGAGGATGGTTTAGTCAGTGTTATATAGTGTATGCTGAGGAATGTCAAAATTGTTTCTCTCGAAGGAAGGAAGATGGGGAAGGGACTGTTTGACAGGTGCAGTTTTGAATGGTTTATGCTACAAGGGTGAAAGAAAAGATATAAAAGAAACCGTACAATGAATGAAAATACAGAAAATACAGGTGATTGGACGACTAGCAGGAACAAGTTGGACAACTCCTACCTGTGTAACTATTCTTCAAAGATTTTCTTGTTTCATTTTATAAGTGGACTGTAAAAGTATTCACATATAATAATTCTAGTCAATTCGTCAAGGATAAATAGCATCACAGGAAAATCATGAAAGATAAACATTTTGTTAGGTCTATATATTTTCAGTGTGTCTGTTAAGAGTCTTCATCCCAGCGAAATTAAAATACCGCTAATTTTACAGTAATTATGTGATATCTTCAAATAGATAAAAGATAATTGAAATATGGAACAAGAGCGCCCTAGACAATATTATTTTGCGTTAGGTACCGTTATCACAAGTCACCTAGTGGCTTTCCGTTTTCATCTGTTTAGAAACGCGAAAATATATGCCGATTTTCAAAATGGCTCGAAATCGAAAGCAGATAAGTGAGTCGTGATAGCGGTATCTCATGTAAAATGATATTGCCTAGGGCGCTCTTCTTTCACATTTCGATTATCTTTTATCTATTTGAAGATATCACACAATTTCTGTAAAATTAGCGGTATTTTAATTTCGCCGGGATGAAGACTCTTAAGAATCTGGTTTTCTGACAAGAAATCAGAGAGCCCTATAGTCAATGATGATCTCAGACGAATTTCAGACGGAGGGGCTTCGAATGAAAATGAAATGAAATGAAATATTTCATTTTAACGTTCCATGATTAACGTCTTTTGGGCTAAAGGAGACGATGATTAAGGCAAGCGAATGATGATGGGAGAATTGGTGGAATGGGAAAGTGAGAGGAAGCTGGAGTACCCCCCGAGAAAACCTACAAATACGATGTTGTTCACCACAAACTTACTTAATCGGGGATCGTACCAAGGATCCCATGCACCAGAGGTGAGCGCCCCACCACTGAGCCACCGTGGTCACCGCGGGGACTTCGAATGAACTGGGTGTGAAAGTATATTGCAAGATTAAGCATGATCAGAGAAATTACTCCTGAGAAAGATTTCCTCCTGGGTCTCATCCTTTGAAATCATCACTGCTTATATAGTAGGCTATACGTATTGTATGATTAATGGAAATAACTAGCTAGGTAATACAAGCATAATCATTTAATTCTTGTGTAGTTGTTTGATAACCTAAAATCTCAATTTATCCTTTAGTCCAGGTACTTGATATCCATATTTCTACAAATGAACCACAGGATAAATGAAATAATTATTAAAGAATTGCAATTAATCGACCCCAGCCCGGCCCGACCTGAAGATAAATCAGTGTCGGCCCGCCCAAGCCCGGCCGATGCAGGTCTCTAGCCTATACTGCAGACACAAAGCATATACCTGAGAAGTTAATATTGGAATCTAGTGGTAAATGAAAACAAAATGGTTGTAAACGTGATTTATTTTAAAAAGTTAGATAAAGTCTTTTAATGTGAGCATAATACTATCACTTGGATGCAATGATTGAACCTTCAATAAGAAAGAATTATGTAAGTACCTACAACAGGATCTCTTACGTTAATAGTTAGCATAAGGGAATATTACACTGGTGGCCTTAGGTTCGATTACAGGGGATTATAATTATATTTTTTTCTTTCAGCAACACTCATTTTGAGCGTTCCATAAGTTCAAGTTTGAATTAAATGTAGTCGCAGTGTTTTCGACGGAATTAATTTTAAATATGAGATCTATTTTTATTTTTGGTAATGCGTTTTCTAAAGTTTGCCACCTATGAAGAATATGTTAATACACGATTATTTATGCAAAAGCATGAAAAAATATATTTCTCAACCCGTCGTTAAGAAAATGAAGTGAAATCTTTAAGTTTCACGTCCCACGATTATGCCAATTAGGCTAAAGGGGACTGTAGTTTTTTTTTTTTTTTTTTTAACTTTTCCAGAAACACTAGATTTTGCAACTGTACCTTAGTGAACTAAGTTGCGGAAATGTGTCGTATAGCTTTCTAACTGGAACTGACCAGTTGTAAAATACTGTGGATATATTAAATTTAATCTTACGAAATAGCAATTCATCCGATTATATTATTATTATTATTATTATTATTATTATTATTATTATTATTATTATTATTATTATTATTATTATTATTATTATTATTAGACCTAGAAGAGAAGAAAACTGATAGGGAAGATTCACTAAGATGCTCATATCTCAGGTCTTTAGGTTTAGAGAAATGAAACTTGGTATTTAGATTTTTCATTTAAGATAATTAAACTCTTGTTTCCGTATTTTCCCTTTTTTTCATACTTAGCAAAAATGATTTAAAAAGCGAGTAGAAGTTTTGGAAATGTGGGTGTGGAGAAGAATGGAGAGATTTGTTGGATCAAGGGGAAAACGAATCAGAGGGTGTTAGAAATGGTTGGGGAGAAAAGAACAGTTTTAGACATTATTGAAAAGATGAAGGGAAACTGGTTGGGACATTGGCTAAGAAGGAACTATATCCTGAGGGACGTGTTAGAGGGTATGGTGGCAGGAAAGAGAGGGAGAGAGCGAAGGAGGTTACAATTAATGGACGATATCAAAACAGGAAAATCAAACATGAAGACGAAGTTAGCGGAAGACCGTGGATCATAGAAGCTTCTCAATTGGCGGCAAGTGACCTGCCAATAAGGGGAGAATACCTACGATGATGATGAACTAGAAAGGAAGGAAAAGAGATTAGGTGTTTTTTTAAGACACCTAGACGAGATGTTTGAGAACTTCGTGTGAGACTTTAAGTTCAGATGGATTCTCTATGAAAGATGCAGGTGATTATAGGAATACCAAATACTGCCCTTAGTAACATAAGTATTGGTCTGTGCTAGTCTGCCATACCAACCAGAGGTAAAATTAGATCTGAAAAGGTAGGGGGACGGATGGCATCACGCAGCCCACCGTGCCTACCTTTGCCCATTGTAATTTCTTAGAAAGTGGAGAGACTCTACAGATATTTTTGGAAGTGGGAGAATCGCGTTCTCCCGCGTTCCCCCTCACTTTTACCCCCCCCCCTGATACCAGTGACAAATAATACTCTTCCGATTTTTGTCATACGCAAAAGCATTCTGAACACACCATTTAACAGTATTGGTTCGTTCATTATGCCTATAACCTCCTGAAGACCGCAAGAATTCCAATTAGGTTAAGAATTCATACCTTTTCTTTCTTTCTTTCTTTCTTCAATGTGTTTAAAGTTCCATCCCATAGAAACCTGCTAACACTCTTTTTTATTTATTTCTCTTGGAAATACTTTTTTTTTTTTTTAAGTAGAGGAAGAAACCAGAAAAATAAAGATAAAAGTCAATACAGAACAACGATATTAACCCCTGAGGTGAGGTGCAACCCCATCTTCGCAATAGGGAACCCGTTTCTTTACAGTCACACTTTTATTTTCTTCTACCTGAACTGCAACATAAATCATGTGTCACGTGTTCACACTCACCGCAAAAGAAAGGAACAAAAAAAAAAGCGTTTTCCATTTACACTAAAACATATCTTACGACCATTTTTTAAAAGGTTATGACCTAATTTACTGCTTGTATGACTTTCAACTGAAACAGAAAAGTATTATTATTATTATTGCTAAAAATCTATGTGTTCTTCCCTGATCGAGCTTCTTTGGTGAGAATATTTCACACTGTTCAAAATGATTGAGAACAAAGAGTTTTTTTTTTTTTATATATAATAAAGTGAAAATATATCGGAACAGAAATGTCGAAGCAATCAGTTTTGATGGAAATTCATTGTGGTTTTAGAACATGTGAATAGTATTGCCTATTAGGAACCGTACATGACAATTTCTTCTAGTTCTCGGGATTAGTTACCAATTAACATAGTTTTGTTTATATGTGAACCTGCGGTCGCGACTTGGTTTTGTTCAGCTTCAGAAAGTAACCAATCCATGCTAGGTAGTCACTACTACCTAGATTTGCATCTATTTCAGTTCAGGGAAGGGTGAAGCTGGAGGGCTTTTGCGATAGGGCCGTGTGGCTTTCGTTGGAGCAGACGCGTTAGCAATAGTGGATATAAGCATAAAGGAAGATTTGCTTGTAACGTGTCTGAGTAAGGATAATAGCTTTCAATGTTAACATAAACTTCGTTAAATTCTCAGTAGAACAGTGAGTAATCGTCAAATAAAGGCACCTATATTCTATATCTATGCTAACATTGTAGCTCCAAAAAAGGAGATTGACTCATAAAATATACCCTTTAAAGATATTAAAACAGTATTTATGCAAACAAACGATAAGTTTACGATCTGGCATGCATAACTTCGCATATGTGGTTCCAAAAGTTAGTTAGCGTCAATAACTAGTGGCATGTCTGACTAACTTTGAACTTTCTTGTGTCTTTGCTGTTATGGCAGATATGACTGAAACTGTGTGTGGCTTGTATGATAGGTGTGATAGCAGTGATTGCTGGCGTCTATGACCAGTGACATGAGTGTTTTGTCGCTTCTATGATCGATTTAGTGCTGTGGCTTTCGAGTAATATAACATGTGTGACTTAGACTCAAATTTTATACATAACATGCAGTTCTCACTTTATTATTATTATTATTATTATTATTATTATTATTATTATTATTATTATTATTATTATTATTATTATTATTATTATTATTATTAGTATTATTATTTCGCACAAAAAATAAATGTGGAATTTTGAGATTTTGTGGTTGTCGTATGTTGGTTACTTGTTCACGTCTCGATACAAACTTTCTTCGACGGACACCGATCCTGGGGGTCCTGGCCCTCCCGAATTTATGTTAAAATTCTCATTAGTTTCTTGTAGACGATATCAGACAAAGAAACACATGCTCGGACGCCCCCAAGCTATACAGTTATCGGCCTACTATTCTCCTCCGTTTATTTCTGTATAACTTTCATATTCATCTGCCATTTAGCACAACTATTGTTAATTTTAGTATTTTAGGCAATCTCCGCTTCTCTGATAGGCATATTCTCTCAATCTCCTCCGTTTATTTCTGTACAACTCTCATATTCATTTGCCATTTAGCGCAGCTATTGTTAATTTTAGTATTTTAGGCAATCTCCGTTTCTCTGATAGGCATATTTCTCTTAATCTTATTTAATATTAGTTGAATATGAATTGAAAAAACATCTTGATTTTTATAATAAAGTAACCGATAGATTCGGATAAATTCTTAGTTTACCGTTTCGCTGTTACTTTCTGTAGACTGGCGAGTGTACAGGAGAATACCGAGAAAGCTCAGAGACAGGATGAGAGATGTAAGAGCTCGGAAAGAACCTGTCTTTTTCTGTCTGGAAAATTCTGGATTTTTTTTTTTTTTTTAATATTTCAAATTTAGTGGAGAGATAACAGTACATTTCACTTTGCTTTTCCTGTTATAATAGAAAGAAAAAAATATTTCTGCATTCTGAAGAGAAAATCGTAGAAAATAATCAAGAAATCAAACAAAAACAGTCATTCGATAGAATAGAAAAAATCCAAATCGATGGGCAGGGGCAGCTTTAGGATTTTAATTTTGGGTAGGCCGGCTCCCTCGCTTATGGATACTCATACACATTTGATTAATGACAGTAGGAAATTACTTTTACAGTGGTGGTTGATGCTACGAGTATTTGTTAAATAATTATCTACCATTAATATAAATAGTGGAAAATACAGGGTGGTAGGTAACTCCGCCGACAAACTTTGGGAGGCGATTCCTTATACGTAATGAAAGAAAAAAGTTCTAATAAACATGGGCCGGAAAAAGCCTCCTTTCAGAGTTATGATCCATTGAAAATTCGAAAACTCATTTTTCAAAACTCCCTAACTTAGAAACTATAGGACCTATCCCAAGCGGTTTAAGGAATTACAAAGGAACCAGTATGTTCTCTATCTAAATATCCATGTTTTACCATCTTCCGTTATCAGTGAAATGAACTGTGAAAAAGAAGTTGAAGTATAGGGATACTACTTTAAGTACTAATGGTGCGTTCGTTTCACTGGTACCGGTGAATTCTGAAACATGGATATTTAGATAGAGCGTATATCAGTTCCTGTGTAATTCCTTAAACCGTTTGAGATAGGCCCTATAGTTTCTAAGCCAGGATGTTTTGAAACGTGATATTTCGAATTTTCAGTAATTCATAACTCTGAAAGGAGAAGTTTTTCGACCCATGTTTATTAGAACTTTTTTCTTTCATTTCGTATAAGGAACCGCCTCCAAAAGTTTTTCGGTAGAATTTCCTACCACCCTGTATATTTACTCTTTATTATATCTTTCAGCGTTTATATACTTTTCAAAACTTTTGGGTAGGCCCGTGCCTTCACGGCCTACCCGCTACAGCCGCCACTGCAATTACACACTCAATAATTCAAAAGAATTGTTTATTGAGCTAGGTTAACAATCAACGACAAAAATATTTTACTAAAAAGTTTAGTAGTGTTTTGAAAATGTAGAAAATTTTGTAAAACAAAATGATTGTTTAAAAATTATGAATAAATTAAAATTTCATTAGCATTCATTGAGGCCGCGGTGGCGCGGTGGCTCAGTGGTAGAGCGTTCACAACTCCTGTGCTTGGGGTTCCTGGTTCGATCCCGCTCGCGCCAAATGAGCCTTATGGTGGGCAAACACCGTGCCCGTGGGTTTTCTCGGAATTCTCCAGTTTCCTCCCACTTTTATCATTCCATCATTTCATTCATTTCTCATCATCACCGTCTCCTTTCGTCTAACCGGCATAACCGTAGGACTTAAAACTAAAAATTACATTTTTTCATTGAGGCCGCTTAAATTCGAGAGAAAGAACGTTAAAATGCTGTCCACAAATTTCTTACTTCAAAAATGTTGATACGATATATGACTGTAAAGGAAGGAGGTAGGAGGAATTCTGTTATTAATGAACTAACGTCAGATTTAAAAAAAAAAAATAGTCATTTATATCTTTACTTTTGAATACTAAAATCTCTGAAGCTCAGGATAGAATGCTTCCCAGACAGGAACGAGATAAGGAAGACAAGCTACCGAAGATCCTACAGGATACCACAGCCTCAGTAGTCACGAAAACACTAGCACCCCACTGCCAAAGAACCCAAAACAAATGGAAGGTAAGGGCTGCGGACCAATACTTCTGAACTACAAGACAGGACAAACTCAAACTCGAACTAAAGACAAGGCTTGATTTTTTTAAAAGAAAAAAGTTTTGTGTCTGTTTCTTGATTTATGGTACTTTGGTCTTACCTAACAAATTTGATTTAAGCAACCAGTAAAACACATAGCTATATCAAAATGTATAGCTTCCAGGAACTCGACAAAATGGAAGCAACCAAAACAACATTTGAGATATGGTGGTTGCATAACGTACATTTGCTGGAAACGACTGCAATGAACACCAGTTTGGAAACTAATCAAGACAGCCAGCCGCAGAGTGAACACAGGAGTTACAAGTACTGGATGTTGTAAACGCACTTTCTTCATTGTAGAATCCACAACAGAGAAACAACGAGAAAGGTAGAACATTCCATGTCCAATTAGTTCTCTTCTGTTTGTATTCTATTATTTACTTTTATAGGCAGTTTCAGAAGAAAAAAGAAGAAGAGATTCAAATACCTTTTAAACTTTTAAGTTAGAAAAACATTTTCGAAAAGTGTTAAGGGCACACGACAATATGTTATCATTTACTCTTCTTTCTACTCTCTAGACAGACTACTCATTGTATTCTGCCAAAAGAGGAAAATAAAACAGAAAGGGAGAAGAAGAAAAATGTAGGTGTGTTCATTCTATTCTCCTGCAACATTCCATCAAGTTTTGTTTGGTTCCGGAAGTCTAATATTTCTCTTTCGAGTACTAGAAGAGGATATAATAAATAAAACGAAAAAAAGAGAGAAAGAAACAGCAGCACGTGCGCACACTTAGAAAACAAATGAGCATCAATAAGTAGATTTTTTTTTTACTTTACAAAACCAAACCAAATTAAACTTCGATGAATTGAAAAATATTTTTCCAACCATTGCCCTTCTTCTTTTTCCTCTTCTTCTTCTTCTTCTTTCCAGCATCTCTTTATGGTATAATGTTTTCTCCTCTTTCGTTTCGGATTTTGTTTCTGCATATATGTATACGTATATCGAAAAGGGTTGATGCCTATACCATTTGTATAGTTATGTGCCGTCTCAAACCTGGTTTTTCATGCATATTCATGAAGTTAAAAAAATATAATAGGCTAACCTGAGATGTTCACGACGACATACTAGAAGTGAGGCCATTGGTAATGTTGGCGCTTTCGTTATTTATTGGTTGAAAAGATCCACACTTTTTTTTCTTTCCTTCGGACATCTTGTAACCAGATCTTCAGCTATATATTATCCCTTAGTTCACTGAGATATGGAGAAACAATAATGGCAGGTAAAATACAAAATACGAACAAAATAAATAAATGAAATACTCTGTTTGGAAATAATGTGGTACAGATACAAAATAAACGATGTACTGTGTGTAAAAGATAAAAGCGATGCGTTATTGAGTCCAATCACGCTACTAGAGCGTTTTTTTCGAGTACAACTGAACCCCTTTTATTATTATTATTATTATTATTATTATTATTATTATTATTATTATTATTATTATTATTATTAGTAGTAGTAGTAGTAGTAGTAGTAGTAGTAGTAGTAGTAGTAGTAGTAGTAGTAGTAGTTCAAAATCTTTTTGTGCGTCGCATTTTCTTGAAGAATTTGAAGCTTAAAATACAGGGTGTCTCAAAAGTCCCTGACATAGGGTAGCTTTGTTATTATCAGTTACAACAAAATGTAAGAGGGAGAAAAAAACTGTCTCTAAAAATGATGTTTTCAATCTAAAGTGAAGGATTTTTTTTTTTTAAATCGGACTAGCCGTTTGGGCTGTAATGTTAAATGAAAAAGTATATTGCCATTTACCTGGACCCACAACGTAAGTGAATGAAGTTACCGTTTGACATGGGGACTGGCCATCGACACGTTAGTGTGAAAGTCAGTAACTCCATTCACTTATGTTGTGGGTCCATGTAAATGACAGCATTGCATTTTCATTTAAGAGGCTTCTTCCCGGCGAAATTAAAATACCGCTAATTTTATAGTAATTATGTGATATCTTCAAATAGATAAAAGATAATCGAAATGTGGAACAAGAGCGCCCTAGACAATATCATTTTATATGAGATACCGTTATCACTACTCACTTATCTGCTTTTGATTTCGAGCCATTTGGAAAATCGGCATTTATTTTCGCGTTTCTAAGCGGCTGAAAACGGAAAGCCACTAGGTGACTTGTGATAACGGTACCTCACGCAAAATAGTATTGTCTAGGGCGCTCTTGTTCCACATTTCAATTATCTTTTATCTATTTGAAGATATCACATAATTACTGTAAAATAAGCGGTATTTTAATTTCGCCGGGATGAGGCCTCTTAACATTGGGAGCATAAAGAGTGTACAGCATAAAGTGTGAAAAAAGAACCTCAGGCACTTTTGGATATTGATATTTGTAATTGTAATAATAGCAATATGGTCCACTACTTGGCTTTCGAGACACTGTCGAATTTTACAGTTTTTTTCCTTTTTTTTTCTTTCTTTCCTTATGTTGGCCTTATTTACCTTGATATAAGACTTTCAAATTTCATCCTATTTTCCACTGAAAAGTATCTGTTAATCAACAAGGAAATAATTATATATGATAATTAAATTAGAATTCATCGTAATATAGCCCATGACAAATACTTTACCATTTTATATCGTAAAGGTCAGATCTATCTGTATTGTAACAGAGCAGTGCTTCAGCGATTGACTAGAAATTCAAACTCCGATTAGTGATAATTTCACAGTCTTGTTTTATTACAAGTGTAAACTCTTTAGACGGTGGAAAGGAGTTGAGTTGATTTTGAGTTTAACGTCCATTTTCAGCAGCGAGGGTATATGAGACGTGGACCTACTGATTAACGTGGAATCCGAACCACATGAGCTCCCGCCGGGAATCGAACCCGGGCCTCCCACGCCAAGGGCGCGTACGCTAACCGCTTAGTCACGGAGGAGCTCTCAATGGAAAGGAGGGCGTTGATCATGGGTCAGAGTTGATGACGATGGGTTTGGTGAAGGGTGGGTCAGAGTGGTAAGAGCTTCGTGACCAACTCGAATTATAAGAGAGGGACTTATCTTAGAAAAGGTGTTAGCGTCTTCAGCTACTTTTCTTTCATGTAACTATTACATCTCTGAAAGGACACTTTCGCGAACAAATTTAATATAATAATACTTACAAAAGAATGTAGTTCAGATGATATAACGCTCTCTTAGCCGTACTATTCAGCATTCTCGGTTGTTTTTATTGTATAATCATTATTGAAAGTCATTTTTTTCATTTTGAGAATTGCCATGGAATCAGCAAAAAATACAGAATATGCACATTCTTCTTTTAAAATAATAATGTTAGCAATATATAAGCAAACAACCTTAGTAAACAGTATTCCAGATGAAATATTGTAGGAAAATTGCACACTTTTCCAAATACATTTTTAAAAAATGGCTTGAAATCTTTTAGTGAGAACAAGAAACAAGGTCCCTGGCAATCCATTTACTTCAAAGATAGGCATCCCAGGACCAAGCTCTGTAGATTTGCTAAAAGTGGAATCTCGTTAAAAGCAACCGTGGTGAAAGAAAAAAACAATTAAGAAAAGTCACATATTCATTACGATACACAAAAGTATTTCAACATCCATCTGACCTATTCCTTAGCCTTTACAACTACACCTTTCCAAAGACAAGAGAGGCTTTTATCACTGAAAATAAAGATAATTGGAGATGCTGGGTATCGATCCCAGTACCTCTCGCATGCTAAGCGAGCGCTCTACCATCTGAGCTACATCCCCTTACAACAATTGTATACGCTTTACACCTATACTTTTCTAAAGGAAGTAGCGTGGTTTTTATCAAAGAAAATAAAGTTACTTGGAGATGCTGGGTATCGATCCCAGTACCTCTCGCATGCTAAGCGAGCGCTCTACCATCTGAGCTACATCCCCTTACGACTATGTTTACGCTTTACACGTATAGTTTTCTGAAGAAAAGAAAGGATTTTATCAATGAAAATAAAGTTAGTTAGAGATACTGGGTATCGATCACAGTACCTCTCGCGTGCTAAGCGAGGGCTCTACCATCTGAACTACATCCCCTTACGACTATGTTTACGCTTTACACGTATAGTTTTCTGAAGAAAAGAAAGGCTTTTATCAAAGAAAATAAAGTTAGTTGGAGATGCTGGGTATCGATCCCAGTACCTCTCGCATGCTAAGCGAGCGCTCTACCATCTGAGCTACATCCCCTTACATTAACTCGGATATACTATTGACTACTCTATAGTTCTACATTATAAAGTAGTACACATATACTTTCGTTTATTCATATATCCAGTTTTAATTACACTATGCATGTATATAAAATGCCCCACCCACTCGCATGCTCATATACGTGTAGTGTCCAACTCGAACACAACGACATCTACGAGAGAGTTTTTGTATTAACAAAGCACTAGATCCCTTCTTTCACTGTCAGTGTGATATATAAAACATTCATTAACGGTTTGTTTATGTTTGTCCTTCAACATGAGACTAATTATACACGATGGGTCAACGATTCACTTGACAAAAATGTATATGAAGTGAATTATTTATGCCAAGCGGTTTATGGCCCACGATGTATTACCCTGTAATTTAAAAACAAATGCACACACCAGCCTCTGAAAATATTAATTGGAAATGATTTAAAGTTCATGATAATTTTAGGTTATTATATCTCGTTAAGCACAGTACGTATACAGTCCTTCTGGTAGCGACATAATATTACTTACAAGACAAGAAACTTCATTTTCTCGCCTCGTCTCTTAAATTATGTTGAAATCTCGTCTCATATTGATTTTCAAAGAATTATTCGTCGTTTTGTCTCGTTTGTAAATGTACGTACTGAATTTATGGCCTGATTTCTTCTTAATCTGGAGATTATCAGAAGGTTACCGCGTCCAGGAAGGGTATGATATACACGAAACCAAATATATTACAGTATTCGAGTATATTTTAAAATGACTTGCGTATTTTTAAACTTTGATTAAAAAAAAAAAATCTTCATTGTGACCTTAGGCATCGACGACGCCAGAGGGATGCAAGGAGACTATGGTTCCCCTGATGGCTACGTCACCTTCCCTCGAGACATGATGTATTCTAATATACGAGGGACGTTCAAGTCATAACCGGAATCTATTTTTTTTTTTTTTTTTTGTTACATAGAGAAGCAAACATGCGAATCGATTACTGTCCTTTTTCAAGATACTCCCAATGTACACGCACACACTTGTCCTATCGGTGTGGAAGGGCCCGTATCCCTGGGGCATAGAGTTCTTTGAGATGGTCTTTCAGCCATTTCATCAGACAGTTTTGACTTCGTCGTCTGTGTGGATTTTACCCCTTTCAAGTGCTCTTTGAGGGGGCCGAAAAGGTAAAAGTCGCAAGGAAACAGATCGGGGCTATACGGAGAATGGTCTAGCCCGCAACTTAACCAAGTTTGATTATATCTGTGACCGTTGTCGTGGTCGTATGAGGACGTGCGTTGTCATGCAGGATGATGATGCAATCCTTCACCGTCTGTGGTCATTTTCTTCTCAAAGCATATTTGACTTTGGTTTGTAGGAGATTGTTGTGGTACAAAACACTGATTAAGGCCTCGCGTTCAAGGAAATCAGTATATATCGCCCCGTTTTAGACCCAGAATACCTCAGCATCACTTCGTCAGAGGACGCTTGTGTCTTGAATTTTTTCGACGACGGCGAATCTTGATGCCTCCACTCCATGCTGCAGCGCTTTGACTCCGGACTGTAATGATGCACCCAGCTCTTACCGTAGGTGATTATCTTTGCAAAGAAGTTTCGTCTTCTCTCTGAAATTGCCGCAAATGTTCAGACGAGGTGTTTGCGTACACTACTTGTGATCGAAGTTAGGATTTTTGGGGCCCATCTGCCTGTGATTTTCCGGAAGTACACATATTTGTGGATGATCGTTTCCACACTTCCCACGCCGATGTTTTTTTTTTTCACTCAACCCTCTCACACTGATGCTTCGATTACACGGAATGAGCGTCGATTATTCAGATCCGTCGATCACCCGACGAATGTTGATTTCGTTGACTGCGGTAGCTCGGAGTGGAGTATGGGTAACGTTGAGAGCAGATTCTCTTCCTTTCTTGAATTTTGAACACCACTCGTACCTTGCGACTGAGAGAGTTTCTTCGTCATATTGCGCACTTCATCTTCTGAAGATTTCACGCCTTCCTTCAGAAGGAACTTGATGATGCAGCGCTGCTCCACTGGGGCCGGCACCTCCACATTGCCAGACTTGTTGCTATCGTCCATCGCACTTTCTGAGACTCTATCTCCTCAACTGCTAGCTGTTGCAGAAAAGTGTCAGGGCTGTCCTATCACAGAATGAGACATGGACGCCAAGTTGCGCACATCAATACCTAGAAAAGAAAGTCGCACAGTGGGAGATTTCATCGATCTAGGAGAACTTTATTCAATCTATGATGCACATTTGAATGGTACAGGTTTTGACGTTTTATTCGATTGAAATATTCGATTTCTTTGATAAAGAATGTTGTTTGTGTATTATTTACCAAAGACGTAACACATGTGTGAGAAAGGTAAACACGACAGTGCATTACACTAGGTAGTCAGGACCAGAAACAAGAGTCAGCGAGTACGCAAAACTGACGGCAAAAATAAGTCATTAGTCTTAGTCACTGCTCTGTTCGGAATGATTAGAGGAATCTTTCACATAAGGCTCGTTTAACAATCGTAGTACCTCGGACATTATGTCTGAACGTTTGGTTTTGGCAGGAGCACGTTTACTAGCAATATATGGATCAGGTGATGAGCAATATATGAATTAAATCGGTGTTGGTATTCACTCTAGATAATTTTCTTATAAAGAGTTCCCTATATTTCTTATTGTCCTTGTTTCGAGCCTCCTGTGCTTCTTCGGGAAGCTAGCCTATAGGTAGAATACTCTCTCGTGAAATAGGACTCTGAGTACGCTTACGGACATATGATACCAAGAATACTTTTGTAAATACAGTTCCAAAATGCAACG